>NW_024583000.1:40161-42006 GCF_018398535.1 Haplochromis burtoni
GTGTGTGTGTGTGTGTGTGTGTGTGTGTGTGTGTATTTGCCTGTTATCTTTTAACGGCACAAGAGTATTTCTCACTCTCAGGAAGTGGCTTATCAACATCTACACGGAAGTAGAAGTGCACTTTTAAGTTTCTAACCAGTGGGGAAAAAGGCTCCAAGGTGACAGAGAAAGGTTGAACAAGGCAGACGGACGAAAAACGACCTCCTCCCGCTCCTCCCCACCAACCTGCAGTCAAACAATCGCGATCTTCACGCCTCTTTGTTCAGGACTCCCATCAGCCTCGCAGTGGGAGGTGTGGTCAGAAAGAAGAGGAAATTGCTGTGAATTTGTGGGTAATTGAAAACACCTACATCCCCCTGAGCCTCCATATCTACCTGCTTTAAAAACCTCCACACCCCTTCTTTCTCACCATCACCCACCTTCTATACCAATGCACTCCTAATGGCACCCCCTTCCCATCCTGTCCTTAATCTCCCACTGGACTGAATTGATGCAAACGATTGCACGCCCATTTGCTGTCTGGTGGAGAGGTGACCCACTTGTGTGGTTCGCCCGCTGTCTCCTGCCCTGCCTTTTCCCAATTGCAGGTATTGATGCCCCGCCATTGTTTCCTCCTGCCCAGGGGGTGGAGTGGTTTGAGCAAAAATTGGGGGACCCCTCAGGTGTTTGATGGCTTTTATCGATTCACACCAGACTCTCCAGTTCCTATTTACCCTCTGCTATGCTGTGCAAGCTTTTTAGACAGCAGCTGTATCTGCAGAGGTGGCTATTGTTAAGTAGTATTATTCTGTTCCACTGATGCATAAGCACCCCTTTTTGTCTTCTCTTTTCTTCTGTGTGGTTGATCAATGCAGACAGAAGGACCTGTGCCGGTGTTTCTGCATGTCAAATGAAAGATGTCCTGCTTTCAAATGTCTCTGTTATTTGCAATGTCTTTTATGAGAAATACACCCTTTATAAACAAACGTCCAGAATTCATAAGGATATTTTAGGAACTCCAAAGTTTTGACCCTTGACTTCCTTAGCTTTTAGTGTGCATACATAGTTTAAAGAATTTAACCGAAGAATTTAAGCTTCCCTAAAGGCTCTATGAAATGTGACATAACAGCCCCCCCCCCTCTTTTTTCTTTTTGAAACATAGGGTTTCTATTAAGCCTCATCATCAGTAATGACCCGCTGTACAAAACTGTCACCAGAGCTTACAAATAGCTGCCCTTTTAAAAGCGTGCACCAGCAGCACCTTATTGCTCCAGTGTCAAGCTGATGAAGCTCTTAAGGTTTTTTTTTCAGAGTGAAATGGTATTATGCTAGCATGCAAGCATTATTTTCATTAGCACAGATGTTGTGTTTCATACATTTACTACTTTTTACATGTTTCTGTGATTTCTGTGACTGCAATTGTTCACCATCAAAGTTATGAAAAAGGTCAACCAACCCTTTGTTTTGGACATAACTGGAATTCAGTTAACAGCAGGGTAGCAAAATAAGTGATCGTGCTGACAATCCAAGAAGATTAGCACTGTGCTGTCTGAGCCACATTAAATTCAGGAGTGGACACATTTTGGGTCAAATATGGTACATTTACTTGAAGTGTTAATATATTATCGGACAAGTCTGATAAAATGGAAAATGGACAAATAGCATCTTTTTACTCGGTTGAGGACTTTGTTACTACAAGCAGGGGCGATTCTAGGATCAGAGCTTTGAGGGTGCTGAGCACCCAGAGAGCTGCCCAGCCAGGCAAGATAAACCTGTCTCTGTCAGTCCCTGCATCCTTAAACGTTGTCCCGAGTTCTCTCTGACTGTCTCCTCGGTGCATTTAAACCCCTGTTCCTCCCTGTCCTC
>NW_024583000.1:43729-53217 GCF_018398535.1 Haplochromis burtoni
AAACACGTTTTCAACACTGCAGGTTACCTGGTGTAATGTTTTTCAGCTAAAAAGAAACATGGTCTGACTCCTACCAACTATATAAAGAGTAACTGAAGGTTAAATGCCGCTAACATGTCCTGTTTTAAGCCCGGCACTTCCACATCCGGTCAGCTGCGCCTCAGCCACCATCGCTCTGGCAGCAAGAGCGCTAGAGCCAGAGCAGGGGAGAGGCGAGCTGGAACAAACCATTTTGGGAGGGTGGGGGGGTTATCTATAATTTTGTTGCTAAAGTGTTATGTCTCAACCAAGTACTGTATGCTTTTTATATTTTCAGTAGTGTGTCACACAAACAGCAAATATTGTCAAAAAAGTAAGAAATCTTTGGGGGTGCTTTGATCCATTTTTGGGGGTGCTTCAGCACCCCCAAAAATGGGCTAAAATCGCCCTTGACTACAAGTCTCATTCACCTATTACACACTGCTTATGGACGTCATATAGTACTTTCATCCTAAGGATTTCTTAGTGTTCACACACCCTTGAACTCAGGAATCAGGACATTGTCCAAGAATACTTCAGTATGCGGACTGCGGGAGTCAGAAATTGATCCACTGACGATTCTACTGGTAGATGACCTGTTCTACTACTTACAGTGTTCAAGAGTAACGGAATACATGTACCGCCGTCAGGGCTGGGACAAAAAATCGGCCCGGGCATTTTGACTAGAGACCAGCCCACCAGGTATGATAGGAAAAACTATAAAGCCTTTGAATGAAAACAAACGCTGTTGTCACAGTGATGTACACTGTCTTGTTGGTATATATGTATCAATCTAATAAACTTAAACCTACACCATCCTCCCTATTCTGGTATTTTAATCAGTACCCGAAAGTAGACTGCTTGGTCGAGTTAATCTCCTGAACTATCTAGAACACATGGTGAAAACCTGAAATTAAGACAGAGAAGACTAGAGGTGACGTCTTGCTAACGGTAATTAGCTTGATGTACAAAAAAGACGCAAGAAAACAGTAAACTATTGCTAACGGAGAAAAGGGAGAGAAAAACATGGTTAAATTGTACAAAAACGAATGGTTCTAGCTACAGTCGATGGGAACAAGGTTTGTAATGTACATGATTTAATTTGAGCAATCTGAAACCCATAATATGTATTGTATAGTTTAATAGAAAACGGTTAGATGAGTGAGTGAATGAGCGGTTAAAATGGTGTTACATGAATAACATGGTAATTGTTTTATTTGTTTGTCTAGCTCTTACGTTGGTTCGTTGACAGATACACGGCAAGGAATAATAATGGATTGGATTTATATAGCGCTTTTTCAGGGCCCTCAAAGCGCTTTACAATTCCACTATTCATTCACTCTCACATTCACACACTGGTGGAGGCAGCTACGGTTGTAGCCACAGCTGCCCTGGGGCAGACTGACAGAAGCGAGGCTGCCATATCGCACCATCGGCCCCTCTGGCCAACACCAGTAGGCAGCAGGTGAAGTGTCTTGCCCAAGGACACAACGACCGAGACTGTCCGAGCCGGGGCTCAAACCGGCAACCTTCCGGTTACAAGACGAACTGCCAACTCTTTGAGCCACGATCGCCGGTAGTAAGTCATTCAGAACTCATTGCCCTCAATTCGACTGGAGGACATAACTCCATGATAACGTAACGAATACGTAAAAATACATTTGAAGCATGTATTCTGTAATCTGTAGTGGATTACATTTTAAAAGTAACCTTCCCAACACTGACTACTTAAGTCACAGCAGCCTCAGATAACATGCATTTGTCTACGCTTTCATATTACTTCAATGCTAAGGCGCTAAATCACAGGTCCAATTGCTCTCACTTTAAATTTGATGTTTGATGTCAAAGCCACTGGTGGCTCTGAGAATTCACACGGTGGTGAGCTGGCACACAAAGGACTTGTTGGGTTAAGGAAAAATGGGTTAATTGCATCAAAATGTGAAATGAAAACTAAATTGAGATATTCTCATCCTGGGCCCATTATTCTGATCATTTGCTGTACAGTTTCATATAGAAAGCTCTTGTTTTACAATGACAATCATTCCCATTATAACTAAACATGATCCATTTACTTTTCAAAGAATTTTGCCTTCATGGGTGAAATAACCTGTCTCAGTCATTATCATATGAACCAAAATGTTGGTTAAAAGCTAAAACAGCATAATTTGCAAACCTTTCTCTCTCATTTATTTATTTTTATTTCAGTATCTGTGTAATTAGAATTAGTTTGCAGTGTCTGTAATGAGGGGATATTTCCCATCCTGACTGCTGGGAATTCTAACTGGCTGCTCCTTTAAACAAAGCTAGACTTTTCAACTTTTTGCCACATCTGACATACAAATTATCACAAGTCACAATAGCCACACAAAAGCTATGACTTCAAAACGCGGAGCAGAAAGACACTGCAGTAGGATACTTGCTGACTGATCTCCGAGAAGTGCCGAGAAAAACTGCAGTAATGAGCGCTTAGCACCAAACAGACAAAGTAAAGCAGGAAAAGAAAAGAAAACAGGGAACGTGCAGATTGCACTTTAACAGCCTATTGAAATGTAAAAAACAATCAGTGGCGTGTGATCCAGCTGCAGCGTACAGAAATAGAGCTTTAGAGCTTGTTGTGCAGCGAAGGAGAGACGAGGTGAGACTCTGGTGCAGAGAGCGGGCTCTCCATGCACATAACTATCTCTTCATCGGCTGCGTTCTTATGCTAGTGTTCACCCACTGAAATGTATATCACTTCCAAATATTTAATTTTCAACTTGACGTGTACCTCTTGTTTATATAACCAAAGCGTCCTTTCAATGGGAGCACCCAGGAGTAGAGGACGGGAGTGATCTGTGCCCCCTCCTGCTTCCCAAACACTCTAATGTATGAACACGTTCTCTCTGCAGCTCTCTTCCTCACACACTCCCTCTCCACCTGCACAGCTGCTGAGATAATGAGATTAAAAATCTATTTTTGCGTGTTACCTGCAAGTGGTGCATTAGTGGAAACATTCGGCACCACCAAGGCTATTACCAGAATGAATGGGAATGAAATTGCTGTTGCCTTTTCCTCACTTTAACACCTGTCACACTTACAGAGTTGCGTACAATGACATTTTGTAAGGGCAAGTGCTCAAGCCAAAAAAAGGGCACCTAAGTATTTACTTAAAAATTGCACTCGGTAGGACACTTCGTACTTGCTTACATACTTTATTTCTGTTTCTATGCATCTATTTATTTCAGCACCTATACAAACATGCACATTTCTGTCAGATGACAAAGCAACAGTTTAATAATCAACAACTTCCCTTAGTTCCCTTTCTGTCTGTTTTCTTAATCTATCCTTTTTCATGGCATTGTGCTGTGGCTGGCAATTATAAAATCAACATTGCACATGATAGTTAAAGGTTAATCTGTATTAACATGTGCAGGGTAAAACAATGATATAGATAACTAAGTGACTTGACACTTCAACCTTGCCCTCAAGTGTGCACTTGCACGATCTCGGTGGATTCGTTATTTTAATTCGGTAGTTTTATCCAGATTAGTGTCTGTCTCTGTTGGTTTTTCCTCAACAGCAGGTCACATTCACACATACAGCACATGCTACTAGTCATATGTTGCAAACTCATGCACTGACCTTTCATTGTTTCTTTTGCTTGTACCTCTGAACAGTGAAAGAAACCTGCCTACAGTGCCAGGAACCTGATTCACTTGCACACGCACAACTAGGGCCGGGCCATATCATACCGTTCACGGTAATACCGGTATAATTTTGGGCAACGATAGAAAAAATAAATATTGCGATAGAATATGGGTAAAACGCGCATGCGCAGTGCCTTTGGTTTCATACGCACACGTCGGAAAAAGCATGGCGGCGAAAGCGGATCGTTGAATGAAACAGATGAACCAGAACTGGTTTGTAAAAATGCTGCAGCTTCACTGGTGTGGAACTGGTTTAGCTTTCCTCCGTCAGATACACAACAAAGCACTATTTTTGGTAGCGCATGCTAGCGGGCCGTCGTTATTACCGTGTTGTTTGGAAAATACGGCGCACTTAAAATCAATCCTTTGATTTTTCTGAAAGTCGACAGCGCCCCTTATAATCCCGTGTGCCTTATGTATGAACTCTGGTTGTGTTACTGACCTCGAAACGGTTTTATGTGCACGGCGCTCGAAAATCTGTCAAATGTTTCAGTACGACTTTGCTGAGCTACGAAGCCGCACCGCTTGATGGATTGTCGGAGCATTACGGCTGTCGTAGGCGGAGCCTCGCAGGGTGATACGTACTGTGCTTCAACATAATGTTACCGTATTGTGTGAGTATAACCTCTTTTTAAGTTTTGTGGATATTATACATGGTTATGCTGAGGATATGTCGGCCGGTTTCCACTGGAAATGCCTTTTGGTTAAACTGTCTGCGAGGAATTTGCACTGTTACATTTTTATATAACTTTAATGCAAAAAACAGCTGCTTGTTTAAGTGAAAATACATTGATGGGTTTTTTCTTTTGCACTAATAAAGTTGTGGAATTTTCAAATGTATATCGTGCTATATATTTTTGGTCATATTGCCCTGCTCTACGCACAACTACTCGAGACGTGTTCCACAGTCCAAAGGCATGCAGTGAGTGGGGTTAACTGGTCATTCTAAATGGCTGAATGGTTGCCTGTCTAGCCCTGCGACAGACCTGACCTGTCCAGATTGTACCCTGCTACCAGTTCCAAGGGAGAGTCTCATGAATATCAGTATTATTTCATTTTTATTCTACAACTTTAAAAAAACTGTCAAAATTTCAAATAAAATAAAACTACAAAAATGGCTTATGGATTTGGTTGTGTGTCCAAGATGTACGTCAAGGCTTTACTAAAGAAGACCTGTCATATTACATGAAACAAGCTGTTTTAGCTTTCTTCCCCCTTCCTCGGAGATAGCTTTCCTCTGATTGGCTTTCCCTTGTAAAAGCACACTCGCAGCAGTTGTGTGTGGGGTTTCTATGCTCACAGTCGGCGGTAGGAGTCAGGAAGAAACATGTCGTGCTCTCACTGAGCTCATACAGAGACAAGAGCAGAACAAACTGAGTTAGAGAAGAACACACAAATGGATGACAAAGTGAAAGAATTGGGGGGAAAAGCCTCAAAAGAAAGACCAACCCAAATGTATGTCCTGATTTTCACAAGTGGTTTACGCTAACAGGTGCTGGAAGATTCGTTTCAGTTCTTCTTGGCATTAATTTTCCTTGTGCCTGGAACTCTGCTGGATAGATGGAACGCCGTTCTTCCAAAGCATATTTTCTCCCAGTGTGTGTGATGATGGTGGTGATAGTGAGTGCTGTCTAACACATGTTCAAAATGTCCCATAGGTGTTTAATTGGGATGAGATCTGCTGAGTGAACGCCACAGCGCATGATTCACTCTATTTTCGTCCTCTTACAACCGTTTAGGGCCCTGATGGGGGCAAATTCTGCTGGACATATTATTTATCAGAAGTCTTCACTTATTATTTCTTTGGTGTACTGACTGATCTCACTGTGTTTATTTGTTATTTGCAGCAACCAGAATTCAAGGGAAGACGGCAGCACTAGCAGGCAGATAACACCACTGCTTAAAGCAGCTACAGTACAGGCAGGATTTCCACCAATTCCCTCAACCAACTAGAATAACAACAAAAAGTTACATTCCCAAAGTCACAAACTCATTAACCTTTGCTTAGTTTAAAGTCAAATAATGGTAAATTTGACTGGTTCCACTCTGTGGGGTCCAGGCCTGTTGGCATGACTTTCCCACCTTTAGCCTCAGATCAATTCCAGCGCATCCTGCCTACTCTGTTTGCACAGCTTGCTGCCCAACACTCATACTAATACAATACATTACCTCAAAGCAGAGCAAACTATTACCTGTCATAATGGGAAGTGACTGCAGTTGGCTCATCAAACAGGGCGACCTAACGACTCTGTGAAACTCGGAGGTTTTAGCAACTTTTAAGTTTGGGTCAGTAAGAGCTCTGTGGTAAAGCATGGTGGGTAATTCTCCTCACTTCTAGTGTCTCAGTGTTTCTGATATCATTACTTGCTTATTTCATATCACTGATATATTTGAAATGTGTTGAACATGACTAGTTTGAGTTGTGGGACCTCTGGGGTAAAATGTAAGTGCTTAACCCCCTGCTCCTTCCAGACTCCAGTAGTATGTACAGTTTGGGGTACAACACTGTATGAAATGTGACAGTGTGACTGAGTATCATCATTGCACCACAGACATAGAAGTCATGGCTACCTCTGACTCGCATCACTGTGGAGCAAAGACACTATAAGCTCTGCACTTGCTGCTGGACCACAACATGAAGGGTTGTAATAAACTATTGTGCCATAAAACTACTTCACGTCTGAAATACTGCAGCTATAACCTAGAAAATGCATGCATAATATTAGAGTGGATTATTAAATACTAGATAAAGCTTTATGCTTTATAAATGCATGCACCATTTAAAAGTATTTTTGCAGATGCAGCTCAGTTCATACGACCTTCTGAGTGATGAGTAGGCACTTTCCCCCCGTTTGTCAGTGTGATTTCAATCGTCTTTGTTTTGGTTTTGTGTGAACAACAACATGGCGGTGAATAGATCTGTTGCCATGACATAAGTTTTGTTATGAACTGCCACTATCTATTATGAAGCTGAAATGAAGTGAACAAGAACTTATTTAGAAAAAAACACTATAACAGTACTTTTTTACTCAAATAATATGAGTTTTAACTAGAAGTTACATAACCGGATTATATGTTGTGGTAATACGCTCCAGTGCAGAGCTGTGATCGCAGTCAGCAGGGAAAAAGGAAGACAAAGTGTGATATTAGGACATATTCTCAAAACATCTGATTGCCAACAGTGAAACAATCGATCACTAGGATGATGTTTGTTTGTTTTTTCAGTCTCAGTGTCACAGCTGAGATCTATGTGGGACTTTTTTTATTCTAGTAAAAAATGTTTTTTTAAGCACTATGTTAATAAAACCAAAATAGGAAGTTTAGATTTTCCATGTTCCCTAGTGTTGTTTTAGCCCACCAGACATATCATTTTACTGTAGATAGGAATAACAACCTTATTTTGACTACTGTGGAACTGACTCACAGTTCTCAGCTACAAGATAATTGTAAACACCTGATGGGACAGTCGGAGTTACTGATTCACAACCTGCCACATTCCATCATGCGGCACTGTTGAAAAGTGAAGCCTTGCAGACTACACCTCCACTTGCTACAGTATTTTTGTGTTCAGCATTCCATTGTCCCAGTCACTCTCGCCCAGTTTTATCCCCTTCTCACTGGAGCTCTGAGCCACAGGCTGATTTATGGTGCAGGAAAGGCTTAGGAATAAGTTGTAACTGCAGTTTTTTATGTGGTGCTGGTGAGGTGTAGTTCAGGTTTCACATTATGAGATCTGCTTTGGTGGTCTTTGTCGTTAGCTGGGGCTGAGTGTGGAACTTAGCTGGGAGGGAGCTGCTATCCCGCTACCTCACCCAAGAGTAAACCAACCCAGATGGGCTTCTTTCTGGCCAGTTAGCTGTGTGCTGTGATTGGAGCGGCCACTGAGTCATCTAGTGCTGTTAATATTATGGCTCAAGAAAAAAGTCTGGGTTTTTAAGGGTGCCTAAATCAGGATGCATGAGGAAATTGAAGGCCAAATTCTGAGAAGGAGAACAGAGACTGAGCGTGCTCAGAGAGAGCGTGTGGAACTGAAACACAGATTGAAACGATACACACTGCAAGCAGATGTGTTTTTGCAGTTTTAAACGCGGAGAAGGAAAACACAGAGTGAAGGCAGAGGAGATGCTTTTGACTGGATATGTGAAACATGCAGAGACAAGAGTGTCCTGTTACTGAAAATGGGGATCAGGTCCTATGCTGGAATGTTGCTCTTGCTCCCCTACCCCCATTTCACTCCCCCTCTCACTCTCTTCTAATCGGTCCCTCCATCACTTACTTGGCCTTTGTTTGACTCCCTCTGTGATGGTCCACTTCACTCAGCTCATAAACAATGCTTCCAGTTCCCTCCACACCTTCATATTTCTGCCTGAATATGAGCTTCAGCCTCTCTCTCCATACCTCCCTCCAAGTCATGTCAGACCTTTTTAACAGTAATGAATTGAGGAACTAAAGGACAGTGAGATATTTCCTGGATCCCTCCCCATCTCTGCGAGAAAGAAAAGGGTAAGGTATGGCTGTGGCGGCTGGAGCATGCTGAGATAATGACGGGCTTGTCGTACACATCAAAACAAAGCCAGTACTTGGTGGGTAAAAGGCCCTTTTTGTTGCCTTCTCTGTGTGCAAACAGCATCACAGGAGAAAAGAACAAGGCAGTAAGACCAGCTGCTGCACACATCTATTGTCAGAGTACGTCTACTTCTCAGATCAATGCAATTAAAACTATGAAAAGTGTAGCTCTTTAGGATGGTTGCTGCTACACCCAAACAGTGGACTTCACGTCGAAGCAGGGGTGTCCTCTTACCAAGAAGGGTGTCGTGTGGCGGCACAATGGTATGTCCCCCAGGGGGGAGCATAAGCTGCCAGTGACAACTTAGCGTCATTTAAAAGCCTCTCAACGAAAACTCCTAACTCTAATTGTCCCTGCAATGCTTATCAAGGCTGCCAATCCCAACTAGAGCGTAAAGACAGAGCAATTTCCCCATTATAGCAGGAGCAGAAAAAGGAGGAGAGACGAGGGAGCCTTGTGTCTCCAGAGAGCAGTGCAGATGGCTTCATCTCCTAGTTCAAAAACACAGACAGGAGGGGTGGGGGCGAGGGACACACAACATGAACACTCACAGGCACTTGCAATGTCCTAGTGCACTTATGTGCACGCAGACAGAGGCACAATTCATGCACTGTGACAACATGCAATCAATTAGCTTTTAACCTCCTTTCTGCAGCCAGTTTTTTCAAAGAGCAGCCATAGAGGATTCATTTCAGTGATCACTGAGATCATGAATGTCCTGCCACAGCGGTTAGATAAGCTCGCTTCAACACTGTGTGTCCTGTGCTTTGATCTCAGACGTCCCAACATGGACATTTACATTAAACCTGATGGGAGAGCTGCATTTTCCCATCCCCAAAGCGCAAGAATGCAGTACTAGGATGACAACAAATGTTGTCCTGATAGCATCACACAGACCGAGATTCAGCCGAAGCTTTACTATCCCATTGATGAGATTAATCTGTATACAACTCAGTTGAAGTATACAAGAACCCAGGCTGAAAAACGATACAGTGTGTCTGTGTGTGTGGAGGAGAGGTTGCCTATACTAAAGTCTCCTTTTATTATCAATGCAGACATCTTTAAGTGTCTGCCGTCTGGCTCCATGAGGCTTATCAGTTCCTGATTGGCTTACACAATTATAGAAAACACACACAGAAGTGTGTTAGCACACATACACTTGAAGCCATGCTTGTGCGCACACACACACACACACACACACACACACACACACACAC
>NW_024583000.1:53237-79084 GCF_018398535.1 Haplochromis burtoni
TAAGCAGCCCACTTATATCCAAAATAGATCAACTTATCCTCCTTGAGGCAGCTGAGCGGTTGCACAGCCCATTAGAGAGCAAGTCTTACAGGCCTAACAGACAGCGACAAATATGGTTGTTTTATTACAAAAATCCATCATAGCATTCACCTAGCAGCACAGAAAGTGGGACTGTGTCAGTTCCCTTCAGTTTCTGAGGTCATGACCAGCAGAGTAAGCAAACAGAGTTAAAATGAGGCCACAGATTGGTGGACGGGGCTGTTGGCCTGATCTCTTTTTGAGCAGCAAACTTCCACTGCAGCAGATACAGCTGGAGACACCGAGATAACCAACTGTCAGGCATATCTTTTATTTTTATTTTTCTTGGGAAGCCTTCAATTCCCTGAGTTTCAACAGACCAATATAGGGATACTTTTTCTTCGTGCCACCCTTAACTGTCACCACACAGACACGCATCCTATTGTAGTGGCTGTGCAGGTGTACACGTGCTGATAAGAAGCATTGGTGCCCAGTGGGTCATCGAGGTTAGGCCACATAAGGGTGAGCTCTGCCCTCAGCCCTACACTGGCATTTCCATCCAGGGAAAGTACTGCCGAGGAGGGCAGAGGCAGCAGGGCTTATCAGGCAGGAGAATGAGAGCCAGGCACCCAGCAGAGCCATGGGGACTTGAACTTCTCGCCCAGCATCGTCTGTTTCAAACAGGAAAACCACAATCCACCACTGTCAGGCTGGGACTGAACATCAACCCCACCCTAACTGACTCTGTGCACCTCTCACCGTGTTTCGCAGTGATATCTCCCTCTGAAATGCCAAACTTGAACACACACATATATACGCATACAAAGCAGACAGTGACATTTCAGCGTTACTCTTTCTGATCAGCCTTTGTGCTGGCTCTTCAGAATCACTGAGATCTCTGAGCAGTCGGAGGCTGTAGTGTTAAGTTATCCTTGCATCACATGTGTAATCAAAAGACTGCAGTTTCACTCACCAAAGGAGGGCATTTTAAGGGATATTTATTTTATAAAGGGCAAAATGCCTGTGGTGCTGAAACCTGTATCAGTATGGATAAGTGGCGCACTTCTGACTTTTAAAAGGTCTGTGCTGAGTGTAGATAGAGTGAAATAAAATAAACAAAGTACTGCTCATGTAACATGAAGAAAAACTAAGATAGTTTTACTTATGAGAGAATATTAGGGCTAAAAGATTAAAATTGTAAATTTACGAAAAAAATTACAAAGTTATCAGAAATAATATAAGAGAAAGCTTTTTCATATTTCTCATACTAAAATGTTTCAGATTCTCAAATGAATTTTAATATTTGACAAAGACAACACAGGTAAGTACAAAATGCACCTTTCATGCAGGACCTAGGGCTCTAATATCAATCTAATATCAAACAAAACAACAGAGACATTAGGAAGCAATCACCTTTTATTGATGTAGACTTCCATTCTCCTTCTGTTAACATAACCTTTATGGATACAAGGAAGGTTATATTTGAAATGTAACTGGCTACAAATTACTAGAAAGAAAGATAAAGTGTAACAAGCAATGCCAATATTAATATTACTCTGTGCAAGCAGTAAAACCCTTTTAATAATGTTGCACTTAAACATGCTTGTGTCAGGCCCGCCTGCCTTTGCCTGGCCAGCTGGTTAAAATCATTGCAGACTCAGGTTGGTTTGATTGATCAGCAAATTGGGGAAGAAAGTGCAAATTCAGACAAGAGTCCCAGTGAGAACAATGGTAAATAAATGGAGATCATGTAAACACAGAAGCAGCTTTGTGTTCCTGTTGGTGGTGTTGCACTGTCAAAGCCATTCGTCCCAAAGGCTTCACCACATTATATTGAAACATGCCAAATGTCGGCATTCCTCCATGATAGAAAAGATCAAATACATAACCAAATGATTGTGCTCTATTTATATTCACCATATATAATTTATTTACTAATTAAGTGATTATAATTACATTTATTCAGCAGTGGAAATGGACTTCCCACGAAGGGTGACTGGGCCCTCCCTTAGCCGTAGGGTGAGGAGTTTAACCATCCAGGAGGGCCTCAGAGTAGAGCCGGTGTTCCTCCACGTCGAAAGGAGCCAGCTGAAGCTGACAAAGATGCCTCCCGGGGACCTCCTGGGCGAAGTGTTCCAGGCATGTCCCACTGGGACACACTGTCCCACATTGGAGGGATTATGTCTCTCGGCTGGCCTGGGAACACCTTGGAGTTCCCCTGGACAAGCTAGAGGTGGCCGGGGAGAGGGAGGTCTGGGCTTCTCTGCTTAGGCTGCTGCAACCGTGACCCAGTCCTGGATAAGCGGAAAAAGATGGATGGACCGTTGGATTATTCAGTGCAATGGCCTAAGTCACAAAACCTAATCTTACTACTGTCTGCTTATTCCCCCAATCAGAGCTTAATTTTCTGCCCCACAATATCATCCTTATTTGTTATTAAAGGAAACACATTTTTAAATGTGATACTTGGCAATTGTCAAACAGCAGTGAGTGTCAGCTTACTAACTGGTCCCCAAGTGATGATATGGTGTTGAGTTATGAAATTCACAGTGAACTTGAAAGGTGGTGGGCTTACACCTTCTTCCATGTCCTTGTTGTCTGAAAATTCATGGCCTGATATTTGAATGACTGTAAAGAAAAGAAGAAAAGACGCTTTTTAAAACTTGCTATCATGTTTTAGTTTGAGGACGAAGCATAAAACATTCAGTGATACGCAATCATTTAAATAGATTTCCTTCAGTGGTGTTATTGATTGTGCTTCGGTCAACATATTAGTTGACCTTCTTATCTGTCTTGGTTCAGGGGTCTTTGCAACACCACACTGAGCATACATCCAATGTGGCAGTGTGATAAATGTGTCACAGTTTTATTTGTTTAATTCATTAATAATTCTGTTAGCTAGGTAATATTTAAAGACATAATATTACTTGGGTTTACAAATGTTGTTACCTGTAAAAAAAATAAATACAAGAAAAACAAGAGGAAATGTGATTATTTTTTGTCATTGCAACAAATTAATGGAATGAGAGTAACAATACCAGAAATAAGGACTGCTCCCGAAATATTATTTAGCTCTTCAGAAGTTCCAAAAATAGATTCTTTCTTTTTTCGCAACGTCTCGATAGCCACATTGCATGTCCATCCATCCATTCGTTTTCTTCCATGATGGTCTCGATAAATGGTAAATGGACTGGTTCTTTAATAGAGCTTTTCTACTCTACTTGAGCACTCAAAGTAGAGTATTCAAGTAGAGTACCTCACTGACCCATTTACACAAGCAAGGAGGATAATTAGGCATGCAGACCGGAGACTGGAGCAGCCTGGGACAGAGCCACCAACCTTCCGATTAGTTGATGACCACCTCCTCCACCTCCTGAGCTACAGCTAACCTTAATAATTATAATTATTAAAAAAATTTAACATAAAAAAATATTTTAAAGAACAGTAATTGCATTGTTAGTTGTGTCCCCAAAAACATGTGCAGCCATGTTACCAAACTTATTTAGCCTGGAAAAGGAAGAGAAAAAACAATGAGATGACAAAGAAGAAGTGGTTGATTGGGTCAGGCACTGACTGAATGTTTCACTGTAACCAAAGCAACCCTGTTATTGCTAAAAGAAGACACATTCATTTCAAGCCTCCTACCTTTATTTGTCTAACCACATGTATCCTTGACCTTTACAGTAGATTACATTCCACTGCTGTCATCTTCTGAGAAAACACCAGTGCTAGCTCTGATTTGCAACCCTGTACATATACAAATATATCTTAAAATGCTATATAATATTAGAATTATAAAAAAATGTTTGTGGTCCTGAGTATTTATTAGTAACATGTATGTCATAATCTAAAGTAACAGTAATATATCCACTCAGCCATGTTAACGTGTGCAACCACATCAGTCTAATTTTACCCGGTTACCATATCACTTTAGTGAAAAAAGCATAAACCTTTTTCTTAGCTCATAAGGGTTTAATATATTGCCTTTGTATTGGCTTGAATTATTATATGAGTAGATTTAAAAATAAATACTGGAATACAAAAACATATGACTACTGCAAAGCAGAACAGGTTCATTTTAAAGTTGCTGAAGTGAATGTAATGAAATGATGTAATCTTTCCATGGGTACTATGTGTACAATTTTAAGGTGAAAACTGAATGCAATCCACGTTAGAATAAGGTTGTAACCAGCGAAGTGCCGTGAGTACTGTCAGACACACTCTACATTTCCTCCAGTAAAACACCGAAGCTCACTTTCACTTTTGTTGTCAATCATGAGAAGTTCAGCCACTCACACCAGTGAAAGCTCAACTCAGATCCACAGACAGGGCATTTTTCTGTCTCCTACAGCTCCACCATATTAACTTCCTTCATGATAAAAATAGTCCGACATAAAGGCAATGATATATGATCTCAGTCATTCACCTAAATTGGACAAATGAGGCCCACAGGTCTGAGCTGTTAAAAGCCCGCACCCATCTCTTCCATGATAGGACCAATGTGTGTGTGGAGGATGGAGGTGTGTTTTTATGTATAAGGATCTATTTGTTTTATGGCACTATGTGTGTGTGGATGAATATAAACACACGATGACTCTGTTCCATGACCCTCCATAGCATTTGTTGGAGCGTCTTTTTAAAAAACAGATGTGTGTTTGTTCACCTCATGCTCTGCATGAAAGAGCGAGACAGTGAGAAGGAGCGTTGTTGCATCTGCTTCTCATTAAAGGGCGCTAATGAACGTGTGTTCCTCCTGGTGGAGTGGGGGAGTTGATGAGGGCCAGCCCTTTCCCAGCTCTCCCGTTTGTCTCAAGACAAACAGGGGAGCTCGATCCCCAGACATTCATCTGACAGCATCTTGGCGGTTCCTTCTTTAATGATGAGGGTGATGCCCAGTGGCAGGCACAACTGTGACTGTACCTGGAAATAAAAATAAGTCATGTTACACAGAGTACCTGAGATAGTACAGTGTTTATATTTATATGTAAGAGCTTTTGAATAACACAAATTCACCAGTTTCCTAAAGTCATTTGGTGCCTTTTTAAATATTATTGTTATTTGTCTTTTAGTTCATGTACTTGTGTACACGTAAATGTGCAAGGATCAACTGCAAAAAATCAAGTTTTGCAGGTGTTGCTTTAGAAAAGTAATGTATTTTGCATTTTAAAAAATTAACAAGTACTGCATTATGGTAAATATTTTCTCTGTGAAGAAAGTAATAAATTACATGCTTTGTTGCATTACACCAGCGAAAATATGGCGTGAGACATGCCATTACATGACTAACAGTTGACAATACACTACAAACCCTGGGCTCCTCATTTTTTCACTAGTGTTGCATTTGGATAGGGTCAGTGATGATACCTGGACCCTACAGAGGTTGCACAGGTAGTCCTTCCAAAGACCTTACAGAGAAACTCAATCATATGACCCCCTATGAGCAGCACTTTGGCGACAGTGGGAAGGAAAAACTCCCTTTTAACAGGAAGAAACCTCCATCAGAACCAGGCTCAGGGACCATCTGCTGTGATTGGTTGGGGGTGAGGGGAGGGAGACAAGACAAATCCAATACAGCATCATCTTTGCTTTGGGCCGTCAGCTACTAAGAGAAAGATCTTAGAGATGAGTGTCCTCGTTAGGGATTTGTGTTGGTGTGTGGGGCTGTAGCCTCAGGTTTATATTGTTAGATGGTGATTATGAGACCATGTATTTTAGCTATTTTACAGAGTAACATGAAAGGAATGTAACAAGTAGTATAGCAAATTACTTTTTCCTGGGAATAATTAAGTAATGTACTGCATTGCTTTTAAGAAAACTGTATTGTGTAATAGTTAAAAAGCTCATACATAAATGTTTGACCCCTAGCATGCAATTAATTTGCATGAATGTAATTTCTTTATTGCTGCTTAGCAAAGGCGGTTATTCTCAAAACGGTGCAAAAGAGAACCCAATGACAATCGATAAGAGAGTCGATAAGCAATATTGATAATTGCTAAATTCTTATCAGTTCCCATCCCACATGAGGAGCCTGCTGTATCATTTTTTCACTTTGTTTTTGGGCTGTCTTTGAATTCAGCTCTCTGTAGGTTGATCATTTTCATTTCCATTAAACACTGCAGTATCCTTTCATTCCTAACACATTACACAGTTCGCATCCAACATGATTTATCTCCCACTGAGATCTGATGGGTTTGTCGAGTGTGTTCCTTTCATTTTTTTGAGCATTATAACACACCAGTCCAAACAGCACTTCACAGGCAAATGTGGTGGCTCTCTTGATTCTACTCTAACACAGGTATAGGTATTCATGGAGACTAAGGGGCTACCAGCCTGACTTCTCATCACCGCTTTTGTTACTTATTGAACGGGTGAGGTAAGCAGTACTTGTCTAGTGAAGTATGAAAACTGGCCAATCAAAATCAATTAAATTGTATCAAAGTGAGCACAATCCTTCTTCTTTCATCTTTGTTCTCTCATAAAGTTTCATGTCTGTCTGAATCTAGCCTTTAAAATTGCCGACATCTTGTAGCAGCAATTGGCAGTTATCAGTGGAAGCAGGATTAACTTGGCTTCACTGTGTGTCTCATTAACAATGGCTCGAGCTTTTCACGTTCAGCCCACCAGCTTTTTCTGCGTGTTTTCACAGACGCATTGACGTGAACTTGATGTGAGACTAGCGTGAAAGACAATCTGCTGCTGGCTCTGATTTCACTGCTCTGAGATCAGATACAAGCTCTGCTTTGCATGCAATCACATCTGACTTTAACAAGTAGCTTCTCGGATTTTTCCTTCTCCACAACTCTTCATTATCAACTAACAGTAAATATTTTGATGATAACTAGACAAGTCACAATATTTTACAATTCTTCAGCCAATTGGTCCAAAATTGCAGAAAGATGTCCAGAAGGGTCCATGAGGGCGTCGGCTTATATCAGAATCAGAAAGACTTTATTTATCCCCAAGAATAAAAGACAGGCAGCCCAAAATGTTGTGTTTTAATCCAGTTTGTCTTGTTAAATAGTGGAGGATTTCTCAATCTCTTTACTTACCTTCCTGTAAAGGCGCTGGTCTTGATATGTCTGATTTACTTGTGCCAGCAGTAATGCATACATTACTTGCTACTTTAAAAAAAAGAATGCTTTGTGTTACTTAATACTTCTGGGATAAGTAGTTTATTAGATTACTCAAGGCATTATTTATGTGTTACTCTATGACTTGGACTGAGATGCAGTTTAACATTTGGCTCAGGCCCCGGTGCCAAACACATCCCTTTGAGAAGACACACAGGAGCTTTCTTTTAAATGCATGGTAAATTTACAGCTCCTTATATCGTGTTTTTCTTCTCTCTCTGAGCACTCAAAGGGCCTCAATCCCAAATTCATACAAGCATTTTTCTACTACTAGGTGCTTTTTATTTCACATCTCCAATGATTGAGATACAACTTGGGGTTCAGAATCTTGAGACGGGTGCAGCCAAGGATCAAACCACCAACCTTCTGGTTGAGATGGGCAGCTCTACCTCCTGAGCTGAAGCCCGCCACTAATGTCTGTTTAAATATAAACACAAGACAGCAAAGTTAAAGAAGATATGAAGGTTAGAGTCTGCAGTCCAGACTGCTAATCACTTGTTCTGCTGAAGATCAGGCTCTGGCTTCTCTCCTCACGGTGTCATGCACTCAGCTTCTACATCACTCTAGGTAACACCAATGGTTGTATCTGTACTGGAGTGAGATTTTCCTTTAAAGATAACAATGAAAGAAAGATGAAAGCATTTAAAAACTCATTTTATATGCAGAGAATTTGCTTTTTATTTCTCCTGAAGAGTAATGGGGAGTTAAAATCATTTCTTCTTTTTTTATATTTCAATTGTTCACAGATAATAATGGTGGTTCGTTCCACTGGAACCAAATACTGTATGATGGGAAATAGACTGCATTTATTTCTGTAGTGAGTGAGGGTGCCTTAAAATTCATTATACAGAATAAGAACAGACATTCAAACAGTGATATATAACACTGTACATGTGCTCTGCAGACCAGAAAAGTCCAATGGTTCTGCGTCATATCACACAGTGAAGAAATGACTTTGTTTATTAAGCACTTTTAGAGAAATGTTACAATGTGTCACACAAGTAGGAGCAATAAACCAAAATGAAAAAGTGATAAAACTGTAATGAACAGGTTATAAATCACAGAGAACAGTAATAAAACGAACACATTATAAAGTGATACTCTGAGCGATTATAGCAATCAATCAAGCACAAAAACAAAGCAGAGGCACGTTTAAACCTGATTTTGCACTAAGATGTTTTGGCAAGTTCTTGGAGGCTGCTTGTCTGTTTAAGTGAGTTCAGTCTGCTTGAGTTCATTATTTATTTGTTAACTTTACAGCAATCCTTAGAATATCAGGAAAACTGCTCAGTATTATTGCTGTAAAGTCAAACAGCAGATAAAGTAAATGTACCATTATTATATGTGCAGCCTGTGTACTGATGTTGTGTTTTTATCTATCAGCAGAACACTGGGGGAGAGGTGAAGTAAGCTGGTGCTTCAACCACTTTGCAAACACCCTTCTCCTCCTGCCCTGCAGCTGTCTGTGAGTCTCTGCGGTGAGAAGGCCTCCCTCAGGTTTCTCCCACAGCCTGCTAAGGTGGGTATTGATACAACACCCCTGTGAGCTCCCCTAGCACAGGCACTGCTGGGAAAATTCACATCATAATCACTCAGTGAAGTTGGCATCTTTTTAATATGTTGGTGTTGAGCTAATCCTGTCAAACTAGTCTGGTAAGCTAAACCTCTTAATCATAATGATCAGGAGTTTTCTGCAGTCATTGTTCTGGATTCACAACCACAGAGAGCCACAGTTCCTTCGGTTCTTTCAAGGCTTTGATTAGTACTTCAGTACTTAACGCAGACACAGAAATTCATTCGTCATTAGGAGGAGCAGCAAAAAACAGTGACTGACCATCATAGTGAGCGATGGCTATCCAGGATAAATGCACTGATCAGTGTGCTGCCCTGACATTAGCGTCAGCTCAGATGTTTGACATACTTTGAGTTTTTTCTCACTCAGTTTGTCTCTCTGTTGGCTCAGGCCCCACTCTGAATCACCACACTGCCACTCAGCGCACTTTAAATTACTCTAAGCCAGACTTCTTTAATGTCTGCTTGGTTAGTTAGCTGCATTGATATGCTGTATGACACACTGTTAGTTAGTGCTAAGTAACAGACAAATAAAATGCTACATTTTCACTCACTAAAATTTGAACACAAATTTCTAGAAAGCCGATATTATTTGTTTATTAAAAATCCTCCAAAAAGGCAGAAACACCAGTCCAGTCACTTGGATTAACACAGGTGAAGGATTCCCAGAAGCATTCTTTAGGGCTGGAAACTGAGAAAGCCCAGGTACAAGCTTACAGGCAGATTGAAGTATCTGCAGCTTCTCCCTGTTGCAGGCATTCAATGCTTTTTTCCACTTTCAGTGTCTTTGTAGAACAATGTAGCTGGGACACCAGAGGTTGAAAGGCGGGTTACATTGTTGACTCCATCACATTTATCTGTCTTTGTGAGTCTAGCTCTGAAAACACCATTCCTCAACCGTGTCCAACGGTGACAGCTATGGGTAATGACAGTCAAACGCTTGCTTGCTCTTCATTTACTCCGAGCTGGTAGTGTAACAGTTCGCTCAGAACTCTTAAGTGCTTGTTAATTTAATATGCAAATAAGGCTCTTGTCAATCTGAATGCATTTTAATGAAACGGCTTCTGCTTCCATGGGCGGCGGCTGCTACTGGTTGCAGTGGAGGACGTAAAATGGCCAGGGGCAGGTTGAGCAGAGAGTACAGGGGAGGTATAACTGAAGGATAGTAGAAAGACACCGAGCTAGTTGGTGTTTTAGGGGCAGAGCCCAGACGACACATTGATGGCCACATGTCACTTGACATGCACTGACGGCTGGCTGCAACACTTGCAGACGATGCAGACGTCACCTCGGCACTGGACCTCTGCGATCTGTGTTATCCAGAGCTTCAAAACAGAATCCCGGGTTTTGAAAGGCGCAAACTCTTCATCAAGCAGCATCGGCACAATCACGATGAAATGCATGCCACCCTCTAAACACATCTGTCTGTTTAGGACAGAACTTAGCTCAACCTTTGCCTACATATGGTTGGTGCAGTGTGCTGAAATTGAGGTGAGCGTGTTATTGGGAAGGTGGTGGGGGTGGATTACAGGCGGTGTTAAGTCAAGCAGGAACCCTCAATGTTGCTAATTTATTTACAGATTTAATTAGATGGATAGAGCCCTCACAGATATAAGAAAGAGAGGAGAGATGTTGCCAGCGTTACAGCACTTTAATTATGGTAGCAGGCTCCTGATCCCTGCGCTCTGCTGTCTAGGGAGCCAGTTAATTAAAATCCTCATTATTTTACTTTTAATTAGTTCCCCCCTCTTTTGTTTCCTTTCACCATATGGCCGTGTTCCGTGGTCAAATTAAGGTAATTGAGCTAATTAAGCCAATCACTTTAATTATTCAAAGCGTTCCGATTGGCCAGGAGAACTTTTCTCCCTCTCCCCTTCCTGACATTCCTGAATGAGGCTCGGAGTTGTAAAGTCCCTCTCTGTCATTACGCCCCTCTACTCCCCTGCTGTAGGCAGTGAGTTATGACTGGAACATGCCTCGCTTCCTACATGTTTCAGCTCTGTCTCGTGTTTTGCTCTAGTACAATGGCAAGGTTTGCAGCACTGGAGCCCTTAGTGAGTTCATAAAGGAATCAGAAATCACATTCAGCACACTATGGTTATGATAAATTAGGTGTGTGTTGGAAATTGTTGTAGCTGGCTCTAAACAGTCGTGTAGCTCTTCGGGATTTGGAAGCTACCATAAATAGCTTTGGCAGGCCGGCGAGCTTTCGGTAGGATTGCGAGCAAAGCTAAATGCCGTAGAGATCTTTAGGCACACCAACATTCAACGTTTTACATGCTTGGGTTCTGACAACAGTGAAACCAGATGGCGTTTTTACAGCAAACATACCTGTGTTGAGCTCAGTGCCTCAGGGTGGACAAGACCTGTCTATCAGCATTCACCAAGCACACTCCGCACACACTGAAGCTCACTTGAATCATTCATATTGAGGATCTGATTTCCAGCTCGTCATGTACTTGGTCTGAATCCCTTGCTGTATTTTAAAATACGAGGCTCCCTGTTGCCATCATTTTTAACAAGCATAGGAGGCTGATGGAATTTATATTCTGAAATAGGCTGTTAATCATGACAGTGGAGGTCAGTTTTATTGCAAATGTATTAAATCCACCCTTTAATAAGTGGTTAATGTTGTGAAAGGGTTTATTTTTTATCCAAACGAAGTGTAATCAAGTAGCTTAACACTACCCCCATGCCACGGACCCATCCCGGTCCCGAGTCGTTTGGTACCAGGCCGCGAGAGTTGAGGCTCAGGTGTGAATTTACGTTTTTCAAGGTTTTTATCGTTATTTTTTTAATCGTTTTAACGGTTCACTCGGTTTCCCTGCGTCTTTTCCGTGTGTTATGAATAAATCTTCTTTTTTTGGTACCAGTACTGGTTTTATTTTGTTGACCTTAAAGGCCGGTCGGCGAAAATATTGTCGGACATAAACTGATCTGTGGTGCAAAAAAGGTTGGGGACCGCTGTACTAAAGGACACCTGAAAACAAAAATGACAATCTCATTAAACCAGAATAAGTAAACTACTCAGCAGAAAAGTAAACCCGAGATTTCTGTTAGCAAGCAATAATCACGTGTAAAGGAACTGAAGGAACTGCGTTGCTGTTTGTTAACCTATCAGGCTCCTGTTCTGCACGACCAGCTCACAGTTTGCATTTTCACGGACCGGCCTTTAAGGTGTGACAGACACTTGCTTTTCAGATAAACATTAAAATGTTCCTTTGGGATGGGCTAACCTTGAACTATTCCTTAGTTATGCTGCTGTAGACGGGGGCTTGCTGGGGAATTTCCCATGATGCATTGAGCGCTTCTTCACTTGTTTTTACAATATAAATAAAATTGAATCAAAATAAATAGTAAATATTTCAGAACAAAGTTGCATATTAACCCTCTGATGTATTTAGCACTCCTTCATATGTCTGTCTGCAGTATCCTTTAATACCATTGGTAGTTGCTCCATTTGCAGTTTTTTTACAGCATAAGTATTTCCACTCTACTGTTCACACGGATCAATAATGATAATTCCTTTCTATACTCTTGTTTTCCTTTCTTTATTTTTACTTACTCTCCAACTAGTTGTATCAGATAGCTGCTCATCCTTTAGCCTGGTTCACTTCCTGTTAACAGGAAGTGAACCAGGCTTTTTTTCTAGTGTTTGTTCATAGGTGATTGCTGGAGAGTTGTCTTGCTAATATTTCTAAGGATTTACCTTTCACTATGAAGCACCTTGTGATAACTGTTAACCCTACGGGGTGCTGCTGTAGCCTCTCATATTTTTACGGTAATGCAGAGGCATTCGCTGTGCATCCATAATCTTATGTTAGAGCGGTATAATACCACTTAATACACAGAAAAATCACATTTTCATGCAAGTAAAATATGAAAGAAATGATTTAGTATAAAAATGTACACATTAGTCACAAAATGGCACAAACTGCTCATACTGCACTGTGATAAGAAAAGCAGCACTGTCACTTATGGTACCAGTTTAAAATGTAAAAATTTCACTTTAATTTGATTT
The DNA here is from genome assembly GCF_018398535.1 of Haplochromis burtoni. Lineage (NCBI taxonomy): Eukaryota > Metazoa > Chordata > Actinopteri > Cichliformes > Cichlidae > Haplochromis > Haplochromis burtoni. Next base: position 65,979 of record NW_024583000.1, read on the forward strand.
AAATCAGTTTTTTATTTTTCATACATCAATTCACAACAACAGTTGCCTGAATGAGCAAGTACTTGGCAACAGTGGGAAGAAAAATTCCCTTTTAACAGGAAGAAATCTCGATTAGAACCAAGCTGAAAATATTTTCTTACCTACTCGAGTGATATCTAACAAGGAAGATGCAGTTGGTGTTCTTAGTTTTAGTCTTAGGTTAAGGGATACTGCAGGTTCGAAGCAACGTTGCTAGGGGTGGCTGGAGAATAATGAAATTGTGTCATGTTACCAAAGCATTTATTTGTCTTTAAACTTACTAAATCTCATGAGAAATGTCACAGATTCCAGTTTATAATGCATCACCTGTACATGATAGACTCTGGAAAAGAATTAGCAGCGTTGACACTTGCAGGAATGCATTGCTGCCAGTTCTGTAGTTTGGGGTGATAGTTGACACTGCAAATGTAACCGGGGATACTCAACTTAAAAGCACAAAAGTAACGAGCACTTAGATTTATTATTGAAACGTATACTCAAAGCTTTTTTTGGTTGCTTGTTTGGGGGTTGGCTCTGGTGCTCACACTCTAGGTCACATCTGGTGACACATTACAGAGTTGAAAAACAACTCCAGCATATTGTCTGTTTCCAAATACTCCACATACACAGGCACACTCGTGAGAAAGTGCTTCTGGCTGACAGACTGACAAATCAGCATCAGGGGGGGTGGCCATTTTTGATTTGTCACAGGAGTATCTGGGCAAGGAGGAGGCATCTCCTGTCCTTCTCATCATAAGCATGTAAAAATATCTTGGCATCTTCTTGTGTCTTCACACAGTGTGAGGTGGAGGAGCTCAGGCAATTACACTCATCTGCATGTGTTAATATGATTAATTAGCAGGAATAAACACTTTCCTATGACACAAGCTACACGGTGAGCCACACACCTGCAGAAGCTCTGATAAAAGACAACGCCTCATGGCAAAGTGCCTTTTCATGAGACCCGCTAATTGGCATCTGAAAACGTTCCGGCTAATTAGGAAAAGGCAGATGAGGCTTGATTAGTTTGAATGCAAAGTGTAACTTGTGGTGTGGTGGGACTCGGGAATGTGCCAAGGTTTTATTTCTTCACCATCACGATACAAAGATAATTGTAATTGTGATCATTTGCATACGTTAATGAATTTGCGTGACGCTTCTTGATCAGACGTGGAATAAATAATTGATGCGGTATCAGCACCTAGCATGACAAGTGGGACGCTTTGAAATAACTAAGCGCATTAAGGTGCGAGTTTGATGGCTGCCATGCTCCCAGGCAAGGTGTGAAAGTAGAGCAGATGCTATCTTGTGCTTCCTGCACATGGCGCACTCTGTTGCCACTATCACACCAAGATTAGCTCCAAACTACCGACAATGCGCTAAGACTTTAAACTTTTTATATAGCATTAAAAAGGCATAGCGAGTTAGATGCAGCTCAAGGAAATGCATTTCAGAAGCATTGCAAAGTGGCAGAGAACAAAGAACAGCAACAGGAAACAAACCAGGCTGTGTGGGAGCTTTAATTGGAACATGGTAAACAGTAAATACATAAGATTTTTTCAAACGCCCTGGATGTAGAGGGAGCTACATCCCCTTTAATTAGCCTGCTTTCAGATTAAGCTTTATAAGAAGCAAGCAGCCACCGAGTCAGTCAACCTTGGGATATGCCCCGAGTTCAGCCTCCCAGGAGCTCCAGCAGCACAGATACAGGGATCATGTTTAATTGCTTCTGTAAATGGTCAGAGCTCAAGCCCCCCAATTCCATTCCTCAGGGTAATCAGGCATGTTTTCACCATACAGGGCGAAAGAGAGTGAGAGAGCCAGTAACATCCACCACGCTAGGTACCATGCCACATGTTGCCACTCTAATGCCACTAACAGGCTTAACCTCAGATCACTTTGTGACATGTTACAAGAATCGTTTTAATAGAATTTTTCTTTCAATGCCACATACCACCACCATCCCAACACAAACACCAAACACGCATCTGGTAAAGAAACAAAACTATACAGCAGAAAAATAAAGCTGCACGGGATTGTTTTACTTTGTCGATGTGCAGGGCACAAGAGAAATCGATACGTGACAAAGCAGCGACAGGCTTTAAAAGCTTTCTGCTGCGGGTTAAAGGATTTCCAATGACTGAATATTTTCACATTTTTGTCATCCATCAATTTTAGCTCCTCAGTGTCAGATCTCCAGGTGAACATGTACGTAAGAGCGGGATCAGGAGTTTAGTAATAAAAAAATAATAATACAATTAAAAAATAAAAACAGTGATGCTCAGGGGAAAAAATGCCACAAGGCATCAAGCAAAAGTTCAGTCATTTTACAGCAGTCCATCAAATGTTCACTCAAGCAGCTTTTGCTCTCCTCCACTTGGCATCCAGCCTTTTGTCCTTTAAGAGCCTTTTGCTAGTGCAACTCCTGAGTCTTTGCATGATGCACAGACCACTTTAACATTGACCACAACATAGACGGGACTTTGCATGTAGTACAGAGGGTCTCTCTGATATGACGAGTTGTGGGATATCTTGAGTGAGAAACTGAGAAACTGTGTCCACTCTGGGAGGGGATGAGAAGCAGGTGGGTGGTGATGGGAATCCACAACAACGGCAACAGTAGCACAAGAGAAGAAAGGAGTGAAGCTTTGGAGAGGAAGGCAAGGGCAGCGCGTGGCACGTTTGCCACTCAGCATACCTGCAAATGAACAAACAAAAGCAGTGACCACAGAGTCCTGCATCACTTATCAAGTGCTCTCTTCATCTTCAAATTAATGCATAACAATGCACAATACCTGCTATTATTACAGTTCTAAACAGCAGTGTGACAGCAGCAGCTTAGAAAAGCAAGGAGTTTATAGGACTGTTTACATGTTGCATTTCAGTTCTTTACAAAAATCAGTGCACATTTTTAATTCAATGTAGCGATACCGCACTACATTAAGAAAAAATGTCATTTACAGTAACAATTCAGTCATATTTGACTGAACAAGGGTTTCTAATGTTCTTTGCAGACTAGTGACGATGTCCAAGTAACCCAAATAATACATATCAAATACGTGATTTCTGACTTGTGAAACATTTTTGTTCAGTTATTTGAAAAATGAAAGTTTTTCTTCATAACACAGTGGCTGTAGTTCAGGAGCAGTTCCTCGACCAATCGGAAGGTTGGTGGTTCGATCTGACTGCATTACAGCTATTAACTTTATTGGCTGTACTGTATGAATGTAAGACTTTCTGCATTTACGTTGTAGTCAGGTTACCACATATTTTTCTTCACTTTAATAATACCATCGGCCTGCAATTATCCTGTCAAAGAGGGAGTTAACAGAAGTTTCATTCCAGCACAGTGACGTTAGCTGACAGTGAATTTACACTCCGTCTTATTCACCTTCTGGTTTGTCAGCACAGAGCTGCTCTGGAGTGCTGGCAGGTGGCTGTTGAGCAAGGCAGCGCCCGGTCTGTCGTGCTCACAGAAAATTGTACCGTTGATGTAATGGAAGCGATCGCCAGGCATTAGTCTGTTCCTGCAAGTGGCACAGCTGAAACACTGCAGAGGATTGGGGAAGAAAAAAAATCTCATGTCAAAATTGAACGATTTTCAGTTGATGCTGGATGGAAGATATTAAAAATAAAACTCTACAATGCTGAAATTCTGTTGTAAAAGCACCTAAAACATCTTAAAAGAAGTCTCAAAGCGTGATTATATGTGGGTATAATTCCCTTTTCTCCTGACACATCTCCACTTCAAATCCTAGATGCTTCTGTCGAACAAGCTGCGGGAGATGAAGCACAGTAACGTGAGAGCTGGGGATTTACCTTGAGGTGGTAAACATTTCCCTGTGCCCTCATCACCATTTCGTTGGCTGGAATTGACTGGCTGCAGGCACTGCACGCCCCGCTGTGCCCAAACAGTCTGCAAACACAAAAACAAAGATTTGGTTTTGGTAAGATCTGCATGGCCTCGGAAATCTAAAAATCAGCAGCTTCCTTTCTCTCCTTCCTCTGGCTCTCACCTGATGTAGTCGCTCCGACAAAGAATCATGCCCCCTTTGCTGTAGCAGGTGGTACCGATGTCCCCCAGCTGGGCTTGGCAACAAGAGCACTTGAGGCAGCGCGTATGCCAGTAGCGCTCCATGGAGAAGAGCAGAAAGCGGTCGGCAATCTTCCCCCCACATCCTGCACAAGACCTGGGGTCTGACGGTACACCTGGCACTTGGCTGTTCACCATGATGCTGTGGCCCTCTGAGGCTCCTGAATACACAGGATGGGTGAGACGGGTGTAACCAATCAAGGTTCACTCACCCTTTAAAGATTTCAAAAACAACATTAATGCTATTAAATATCTGGAATAGATCTGAAGAGAACGGAGTTGGTTCCAATCTGAAGCACTTTTTCACATTTATGGTTACACATGCTAAACGTTTACAAGGCTTCAGCATGACTGCAACATGCTCTAACAGGCTGACCTCAACAGAACGCAACATGAGAGAATTACTGTGATATTTTTTACCCAGAATTCTTTGTGCACAGCGAGTAAAGCAGAAAAGGTCAAATATACAGTGTAGATTTGCATTCGAGAGCTGTGTAGTTTCAAAAGAAAGCTTTTTATGACAAAAATACCGGGAAAGGATTTACTCGCGTTACCGGTAGATCAAAGGTGTGTGTGCGCGCGCGCGCTGGAGGGGTGGGGAAAGTCACCAAATGTTACTTCTGGTAGAGTTCCGGTAACTGGAAACATCAAAAACTATTTCTGTTCGCGTCCTTTAGGTATATATTATTATATCGTAGCCTAGCTGCTACTTAATGACAGAGCTGCTAGCTTTGAAAGCGGAGCTGTGCTCAGAAATGCGCGCGCGGACGTAAAACAACAGGAGAAAAAGACGCGTTACCTTGCGGAGACGAAGCTTTTCCTCCTGACGAGAGAACTTTTTGAACCTGGAGAAATATTCAGCCTGCGCACGCTCAAAGCTGTGGCCCCACACTTAAGATCGACATGCTCCAGGATCCATATCGCTCCAGAAAAGAACAAAACAGGATTAGCCACGGAACATTAAGCCCGGGACGGTAATAGTTGAGCAAACTCTCCCCGACGTCCAACTCCGCGGATAAATAACTAGATGTACGCGTGAGGACGACACATGACGCAGCTCGTGCTCCTCCGCTCTCCGTCACAGCTGTCTGTCTGTCAGCTCTCCCCTCCGTCTGACGCTTTTGACAGCGACCCTATTCATCAAATTCCGTAAGGGGGCTATTTAAATTACCAAGAGGGGACGCAGCCGACGAGAGGCACGTAGCAGCCAGTAGAAGAGCAGGAGGCGTGTCCACAGTCAAAATGATTTATGAGTTTATGGGGCCTTATTAATATGCATATTTTCATTCCTTGAGCTCCTTACAGAGCTTCACTGAGAGTGTAAACTCTATAATTATGGAAGGATATTTTACAGTGCTTTGGAATATTCAATATCATTGTGTGGGCATTTCTTTAAAGGCAGTGAATAGCTGAGTTTAGATATTTATCTCCTACGTCACAGAAAACTGTCGTTTAAACTGCAGATTCTACACAAGAAATTATGAAAAGTTAGTTAAAACTTCATATCTAGACGATCATGTAAATGCGTTTGCACCTCTGAATCCATATCTATATAATTATCTATATACTGTGTATTGTTATGATTTAAGAGTACCATACTACTTAAGTAATAATACACTGAAGTATTTGATTGACTATATTTTACAAGCCAGACTTTATTATGTGTCAGTTTATTGGGTTCACCAGTTCAAAGGCTTGTTAATACAAATATCTGATCAATCACATGTTAACTACTGAGTGCATTTAGGAATTAGACTATCTGCTGAAGTTTGACCCTAAACCAAGAATAGAAAGAACTTATTTAGATGGCATGGCTGTGGGTGCCAGACAGGTTTGGTTGAATGTTTCAGAAAATGCTCGTCTACTGAGATTCCCCTGCAAAGCCAAGTGTGTGGCAGCTCCCTCGGTGAAAATACCTTGTTCATGCTAGAGGTCGCAGGAGAATGGCCAGACACATGGCACACTCTGGGCACCTTAGTACAACCTGTGCATGGCTTAAATGCCACAGCCGAACCTGAATATTGTTGCTGAGCATATCCAATCCTTTATGACCACAGTGTGCCATCCTATGGCTGCTTCCAGCAAGATAACGCTGCCTGTCAGACAGCAACTGCATGATGATATCATGTCACTAAGGACCAAAATCTCTCTCATCCTGTTGTTTGTTTACTTTTGGAACATAGTATGGCATGGTTCAATAGTTAAAGTGAGCCAGTTAAGCATACTTGCATACAGTGATGAAAGGAAGTGTATAGTAGATAATTAGTACACGCTACCCACCCTGTTTTATTTGTCGGTGATCAGCAGCACTTCAGCAGAGCAGTCTCAGTAGGTCAGAGATTTTCATTCATGAGTGTACTTCCAGCTGAGTTCCAGTAGAGGATCGTGTCCTATAATGTTCTGAACTTGGAGGTGAGCTTGGAGAAATAATGGAATCAGTTTATTTTTCAGATTTACATTTAAAGCTTTGTTTGGTTGTTTTTTACAATAATATGCCAATATAATACATATTTAATATGCTACACTGAACCAGTTTCACAGATGGTTGAGTGTAGTCACTGATAATGATACCAGCTGGTTCCTTATTTGCTTTTCTGAATTTAGACTATTACATTTAATCTAAAGCTGCGTTCAGACATACACCATTCCTGTGCTGTGATACCAGCACTGAACAGGTTAGACCGCCCTGGTGACAGTCCCAAACTCCCAAACTCCCAAAACTCTGTCCAAGTTGTTTTGGTGGGGTTACACACTTTCTCATTGTATCCACTAGAGGGCAGTGAACACTCACTATTCAAATCCATCAGTCTCAACACTTTCAGATAGAGACAAGCAATGAGTTGCTTCTTTAAGTTGTTTTAGTATCTGTCCATTATTTTAAATGCCATTATAAATAATCGTAATAAAAAAAACTGCTATAGTTTATGGGATGATGCAAGTGTTTGTAACCAATGGGAGTCAGAGGAGCAATGTGAAGAATGTTTGCCAAATTGTAATAGTGAAGTTTTTTTGTTGTTTGTGTCTATTTTGTTATGTTTTTCGTAACATACTGCTCAAAATTAAGCCATGATTTATTTTTATTGTGGGTGTAACCTTTGAAGAGTTAAAGCCTCTTAGTAATTCACGGAGCAGCACGCAGCGGCCATATGTAGCACCAGGGTCTCGTTTCACTCTGTACTGTACCACTGTACATGGTTGAAATGACAGTAAAAGCCATTTGACTTGTTCAAATGTTCAGGTCAGCTTTACTGTTGACCTGAGGAATAGTGCACACACATATACTTCCTCTGTGATCCATGGTACTACTCCTGCATTTCTGGTTGAAACTGCTGAGTTCTCTGTGGAAAACATTCACCTAATGCAATGCAACAATTCCTTTAGCACTGTCTAATCATATGCGTGCAATATGCATGGTTGTTTGTTTGTTTGTTTTTCAAACTCAGTATTTAAACTTAGACTTGACTTAATGACAATGCAATAAAAAGTTGAAAAGTATAGAGGCCATATTACCATTTAATTTCTTTTCCATCTATCCAAAGTCTAAAAGGTCTGGTGTGCCATTTGGAATGGAGTTTGTTTCAGTTTGTTTCCTGTTGTTTCCTCAGCTGAGAAGCCTCAAGGCTGGATAACAACAATTTCTGTGTCTGATTTTCTTTTTCTGTGAACGGGAACTTGAAACAACAAGCTCACATCTATAAAGGATAATGAATTCATGTTTTTACTTTTATATAAGATAAGATAAGATAAGATAAGATAAGATAAGATAAGATAAGATAGAACTTTATTAATCCCTCGGGTGGGTTCCTCTGGGAAATTCGATTTCCAAAAAAAGCACAGCAACAACCGAAGTTACAGTTACAGAATTGTTATATATATATATATATATATATACACATACATACATACATATACATATATTATACACACACACACACACACGCACACACATATATAAATACAGAGACAAATATAAATAAAATATACAAAGGGGATAAATAGAATAAATAGGAATAAAAACTAAAAACTAAAAATACAAGTGAATTGCACATTTCAAGTATTGAGTATATAGCGATACACTATATTGCCAAAAGTACTTTCTCATCTGCTTTCTCATCCATATGAACCTAAGTGACATCACATTCTTAACACATAGGGTTTAATATATCAGCCCACCCTTTGCAGCTATAACAGCTTCAGTTCTTCAGGGAAAGCTTTTTATAGGGCATCAGTTGGGACTGAATGATATTGATTTGCACTAAGTGGCAGGATTGCTTTCTAATTAATGGTATCTTTCAGCTGGTGTCATGGTAGGAGGATTATCCGGAGACTTTTTGAGTGGATTGTTCGGTTTTGGCTGTGGAATATGGATTTGGATCACAGACTTTGAAGGTTGGCATTCAGTTCAATTCAATTTTATTTATACAGTGGATCGGGGAGAAGAAGAAGAGAGGATAGAAGTATGTTAGGAACTTAGAGCAGCAAAAGAAGTTTAGAGGGGAATAGTTCAGATAACGTAATGAAAAATGATTATCAGAGAAGACTTTAAAATAATACTGATGATGAAGGGGTGCAATTAGGCCTGATAATTTAGTCAAGACAGCTGAAAAAGAAGTTTGAAGATGTAACACTAAAGTACAGATGGAAGTCTGTTGATAGCCGTTAAAACAGAAGAGCAGAAAAATAAAGTGTTGAATACTGAAAGTACCTGCAAAAGTGTGTGAGAGAGGAAAATATTGGGGGAGTTTTAAGTGGGAGTAATCACAGGTATTCCAGTAGAGGAAGTATATCTTACAGTGAAGTCAGCAGGATTAAAAGACTGGCGAGAACAGTCAATCAGGAAAGAGTTGATGTGTCTGTAATGCTGGAATTCCAAGAACTGGTTCTTCCAGGTAGAGTTAAGATCGGATGTATGAGTTTTCCAGTAAGGCCACATATACCTCTGCCTCTCAGGTCTTATAAATGCCAGAGGACACGTCGCTGCAGTGTGCAAGGGGAAAGTGCAAAAGAAGGGAAGGGACAGTGTCAACAATTTTCAACAGCAGACCAACAGCAGACTGAAGAAACCCATCCAGCAATCAGAGTGGAGAAGATGATTTTGTTCATTGCGTGTGCAATAAACTGTACAGACCAAGCAAAACACAAAACAGAGAAGATTAAAATAATTGTGAAAGGGGCAGAGACATTTTTGGCATAAAGGATTTTAATTTTAATTTATTTATTTTAATTTAATTTATTTTAATGTCCTGGGAGCATGTTCATAAGAGACTGGGGGGAGATGAGACGTCAGGAGGACCAGGAGAGAAGACAGTCTGAGTTTTATACAGTGAATGGGTAAGAGAGGTTTCATTAAAGATCTTAGAAAGAAACTGGATTTTATCTGTATTCAGGAAGCCTGACTTCGACCAAGTTTGGATTTTGTTATTAAAGAGTTTATAAAGAGTATGAGAGTGTGTGGAGAGATAGAAGGGAGGGTACAGGGGAGGGTGTGTTATATTTATGAAACAAGTAGTTCAGTATAGAGTCCTCGGAGAATAGAACGCAGAAATGGGGTTTTGGATCAGCGGAGTGTAAAAGCAAAGCTTTACCGATTGATCTACGTCCCTGCCCTCACTTATAGTCATGTTCTGTGGGTAGTGACCAAAAGACCGAGATCGCAGATACAAGCGAATACAAATGAGCTTCCTCTGAAGGATGGCCTCTCCCTTAAAAATAGGGTGAGAAGTTCGGCCATCCGGGAGGAGTTCAGAGTAGAGGCGCTGCTCCTCCACAGGAAGGTTTGGACATCTGACAAGGATGCCTCCTGGGTGATATGTTCTGGGCATCTCCTACCGGGAGGAGGCCCTGGGGCGGACACAGGGGAGAGGGAGGTCTAGGCTTCTCTAATTAGGCTGCTGCTCCTGTGTCCTGGCCCCGGATAAGCGGAAGAAGATGGATGGAGGGTATAAATGATCAAATGTTCTAATGGATTAAGTGTTTTTGTGGTAGGAAGATGAATAACATTAAGGTGTACGACCACTGTTCCACAGAAGTGGAACAGTGGTCGTACAAATGTTTACATTTATGCTACGAGGTTTAAATTCTCAGTTCATTAGACTAAAATGATGTTTTAGAAGTGGGGATGAAATCAAGGTCAAATGATATAAACAAGAGTTGGAAAGGGTAAAACAATTTACGTTTCTGGGGTTGTGTTTGATGAAAGGGTGACATGGACTGTCCATATTTAAAAAATAATAGACAAAAGCTAGAAAGTGTTAAATATAATGAGGTGCTCAGTGGGAATTGACTGGGGAGCTGATAGGAAATCTTTGAAAGCCATATATATTGGGTAAATTAGATCAGTATTGTATATAATTCTGCTGCCAGAGCAAGTCTTCATAAGTTCGATAGTATCCAGTATCAGGTGCTAAGACTCTGCACAGGTGCATTTAAAACAACCCCAACAGCAGCAGTACAGGTAGAAATAGGAGAAATGCCCCTAGACATCAGAGGAGAGCAGCTAACACTGAACTACTGTGCAAGTCTACAAAGACATGGTCAAGATCATCCAACAAGAACTATTTTCCAACCCTGCTGGGGAAAAGAGAAAAGAGAAATGAAGAGTGGGTGGACAGTCAATCGGAAAGCGTCTGAATGTAATCTGGACAAGATCAGCATTAGCCAAATAATACCACCATGGATATGTGGTGGTAAATCTACTACACCGTGGTCCCCTGATGCTATAGTAGATTCAACACTATTGGACAAAAAGTTTAATTCCAAACTCACAGACAGTGCAGGCATATATTGATCAGTATTACGGTTATGTCAAAACCTATATAGATGCATCTGCTAACACAGCCAACCACAGCGGGATAGTATCAAAGTAAGGAAAAGGCTCAGTGATGGATTATCAGTTTACAGTAGAGTAGAATACGGCAGACAATTGAAGAAAGGTGGCAAAAGCAACGGGAGGAAGAGAGGAAAGGGCGATGGTTTTACAAAATCCGAAGCAAAACAGGAGAAATGAGAAGCGCAGAAAGGAACAGGAGAGAGGAGACAGACATGTTATTTTTAACAGGAAAGAAACATACATGAAAATCTGACTGCAATAGAGAAGATGAAACCATAGAAAATGTTTTAGTGCATTGTCAGAAATATGATGCTGAAAATGAATCGCTGATTCAAAAGCTCAGAGATATGAAAGTGAGACTGGACTTGGTTGATTTATTTCACAAGAACTCGAAAAGTGAAAGTTATCCAGCCATATTTTCTTTTTTAGGACAGATTCATTTGCTTGGGAGGATATTTTTTTGTATTTCAGTCCACACCAGTTGTTGGTGGTAATGCGCCATTTCTCTGTTTGCCAACTCCCAATAAATAATAAAAAGGAAACACAAGAAGAAGCTAGTGTTGTTTTTTTTAATTTATGGTTTGATTTCTGTGGATTCGATTTGTCGTTACTGGCATCTGGCGAAAATTTCCTGTCAATAGCACCTTTAGAAATATATTTACTTAGAAAATCGTTGATGTGCTCGACATTTGTTTTACCTGCTATATTAGAAAACTAGACCAGCACTACTAGTTCTTTAGGTTCCTTGTAATACATAAAGTTGCCTTATTATCAAAAGGATCAGCTGTCGCAGTACTACTGGAAACACTGTAGTAGCAATTTTAGAAGGATATCCTATAAATCAGTGTTTGACGTCACAGTGCTTCCTCGACTGTCACCTCTCGGTCTGATCAGAAGGCTTTGTGGAAAGGTTGACTTTAGCTCCATAAAAGATGTTGCTGTGACACTCTCCTGGTTCCACACGTTCTTTTTCAGCACAGCAAGAATAATAGTAATAATTTATATGGAGACATACAATGTCATTCCTCATTATCCCACTTCAGTACATCCTTCTTTAGAGTGCATGGTAGCGGTGGGAGCACGTTTCGTTTTTTTGCTATGGACAAGAGTGGCAACCTGAGCCAACTTCCATACTCCCCGAGGCCCCTGTTTATTTCCGACATAGTTCCTGTTCCTCTGTCAAGGCCATGCTGAAAGTCACAGCCTGCTGCAAGGCTGGGCAACACCTGTAGCTTCCAGTCTGAGTTTCCAGCCAATATAAACCACTGTAGAGCACCACTGGATGGCAGGCTGCCAAGCCGTCACATTTATGCAGCACGCTCTGTGAGACATCCTTCCATCTGAGGCTCTATTTTCTGTTTATCTTGAGGGTAAGTCAGGGTCATGTGAGTTTTGTAGTATTTGTTCAGAAATGATCCACTCTAAATAAACCTCGATGTTTCATGAGTACACAGGTGCTGGAGTCACATGCTGTTCTGTGGGTTCGGATTAGGATTATTTAGCGGTAAAATTCTGTTTTCTTTGTTTTGTTCCTACTGTTCAGTTTTGTTCTGAATAATACCAAACACACAAACATGATTCTGTCCCAGATAATGTACCCTACACATTTATATTGTAGATATCATTTTGAAAGATTTTAACTTCGTTTCTGAGGATTAGTGTGTTTTATGCTATTTTAACATACATTTGAGATGGAACAGAAACTTTTCATAGTTGCTAATAATCAGTATGGTCTTCTAAGCTAATGCAGTTTCCTCCTTGTTTCTCTTGATTTGTCCCTGCTGCGTTCCCAACTGTCTCAACTTCTCTTAGTCACCCTCCTCTATATTTATTGTCTTCCACGTCTTCTGTTTGTTTCCAAGTACCTTAGTTTCTATTTCCTATCTTGTCTGAGTTTTTTTAAGATTATAATAGAGCCCTCTATTGCCATTGTAGTGTACAACAAATTTGTGAAGAAATTGTGCGTCATGCTAACTGTGCCAGAATAAAATATAAATAGTAGACAACAAGAATAAATAACAAGCAGGAGAAATATATTTATCCAGCTGGATATTGTATCTGATGTCAAATGTATAGAAATCATACATATACCAACAAGACTGTACATCACTGTCACCACAGCGTCTGTTTTCATTCAAAGGCTTTATGGCTGTAATACCTGGGGGG
>NW_024583000.1:92645-111033 GCF_018398535.1 Haplochromis burtoni
CAAGCTCCCAGGCCTCTGGTAGAGGACCCGAGCTTGAAGGATAAACCGCCCGCAGGGGCGTGCTGGGTGTTTTGTTTTATATTCCCTTATATCTACCTGGGGTACTTCTTTTTGGGGTGTAAAATTCACTGAAACACCAGGATGACTCTTAAACAAAGCAGCAGTTAATTGTTGTCAGGGGCCACCAGCTTTAGTGTATAACAACTCGGATCATTTACCTGAGTTTACACCAGACAAACTGTGCAGGTAGACAATTGTCGTCATCTAGAGGCACTGAACAGCGAAGTGGATGGTAAGGAAGTCTCCATGGTGAGAAGGCATTTATGTACCGTATGTTTCTTTCTGCAGCTCAATTTTATTCTTATTTGTCATTGGTAATTTTACATGGTTATATCTACACAACACAGATATGCCTACTTAAACAATAATTAATAATTGTAATAATAATTGTACTGCCCAATGCAAGCATGTATGTATGTAAACAGAACTGGTGCTAAAACAGAACCCTGTGGAACTCCATAATTAGCCTGACTGTGTGAACCTGACTCCCCATTTTTATGAATATCTATATTTATAGATTTAATCTATTAGATATGATTCAAACCAGCATGGTGCCTTTAATATGTACAGCAGTAGGACCAGTGGTATTCCCATTAGGACATATTTGCACTAGACCCACACCCAGTATTGATGTGCAGCACATGCAGCCCAATTAAACTAAGACAAAATAACCAAAACCTTTTCTAGTTCAGTTGATCATGGTCAGGACTACAGAGTTGGCCAACATGTAACTCACCAGTAGTTCTAATGATAGCCAATAGATCACTGTGTTCCACTCTCCCCTCAGAATGAGGCACAGGCCGGGGTGAGGAATGTAGTAGTCCACCGTAATGTTTGTGCTAAAGAGCCAACACTGCACGAGGACATGAGCAGAGGTGGGACGTAACAAGGTATATATGCTATAACTATATGATACTTTCTACTTTAAGTAGAATCTTCAGGTATTTGTACCTTACTTAAATATTTATTGAAGTGCTCTATTGTGCTCATAGTATGAGGTCTTTAAGAAAAGATGGGGCCTGGTTTTTGAAGACCTTGTAATGAGGAGAAAGACTTTAAAGTCTGTTATGGATTTAACACGGAGCCAGTGAAGAGAAGTCGATATGGGCGCCATATGTTGTCTCTTTGTTGTTGTGTCGGTACTCATTGCTGCACTTTGGATCAACAGAAGAAGCTTTTAGAAGAAGGTGTAAATAACGTTACAGTAGTCCAGTCTAGAAGCAAAAACAAACGAGTTTTACAGAGCCACTCTGAGACAATGTTTGTAGAGTGAGTGAGTGACCAAGATCTCACCAGTAGTTCTGATGATAGCAGCCAATAAGCCACCATGTTCCTCTCTCCTCTCAGAAAAAGGCACAGGCCAGGTGAGGAATGTGGTAGTCCACTGCAATGTTTGTGCCCAAGAGTCAACCAGAAGCTTGTGTAAGGACCTGAGGTGAGGTGGGAAGTAATGCACAGATACTTTGTTGCTGTACTTAAGTTGAGTTTTCAGGTATCTGTTGATATCTGGTGAATATTTATCTTTTGACAACTTTTTACATTTACTCCATTTTAAATAACTTTCTTTACTTTTTACTTCTTACATTTACAAAACTCGTTACTTTAGGTTTACTGCATTTTGAGGGAAGTTATTATTTTACATCATTATGTACCAACCAAATGGTGGGAACAATAGTGCATAAAAGACAATCCTATTGGTGTACGAATCTTTAACCTTAGCTTGGAAATGTTTGCTTACTTGGACACACTGCATTTTCCACAACACTAATGGAATAATTAGAAACATTTTAATTGATATTGCTTTCTTTTATGCTGTGGAACCTTCACCCAGCATAACATCACCTCAAACTTTTGTTTACCATAAAGACACATCACAGGTTAAGTTTTTATTTGACATACAGGAGTTTACAACCAATAAACTTCTAATACACAAGTGACAGGTGTCAGATATGAAGCTTTAAGAACCAAACATGTATTTATTATATGTACACAGTGATAGACACACGTTAAAAAACACAACGGTATCACACCTCGAAAAATGAGGTGATCCTCGAATATTCTCACTCCACAACTAAGAGTGAAGTCTGTATAGCCTGTAGGATTTTAATCAATATACCAAAGTAGCATAATAAGCACAGTCTGTAAACTCCTTTCTGAAAGCCTGTCGCTGTAAAACAGGCACATCTCACACATTTCCCCGTCAGTACTTGTACGGGGAACAGGTGGACTGTATCAAGCACAATCCATGTGAACCAACAATCGATGCCACTGCTCCTCAGCATTTTAAAACGTGGTGAAGAACAAAGATGCATGTCTTTGATAACCATTACTTCCTGTTAATATGCCTGTTAAAAAGCCTTCTTTATGTTTGACAAGTTGTCGTGTCACCCTCTGTGGAAAAGAAAACAAAGTTGAAAATAAATTAAAGTTTCAGTTAAAGCTCTCGGCCTACACTGTGGCATAGCAGTCACACTGTTTTGTGTCGTCCTCGAGACTGCATAGGACGCTGGAGAGGCACCGCCTGTAGCGTGGACAAAGTGACATCATCATGACAGCAAGCTTAAAGTGCAAGCGAGCGGACTCCTTTCCCACCCAGCGGACAGACATTGAGGCAGTGAGTTTAGCGAGGGGGAGGTGCAGAGTCCGCTGATAAGTCAGCATCAGTCTCTGAAAGTGTGGATGTCATTGTGGAGGTTGACGGAGGTGCTGGAGTGATAGGTGTGTTTACCACAGCTCGTACTGCAGCTGCAGTGCTGGATCCACATTACATTGTAGAGGATGTCTCCACTGGGGCAGTGGAAGCGGAGCTGCACGGTGCGAGAGAGAGACGGGGCGCAGCAGCGGCCGTCAGTGCAAGTGCCACAGGTCCGAGGCCGATATCGCTGAGCTGTAGAGCATCCACCAAAGGTGATGCTGACTGGCTCGTGTGGGCGGAAGGTTCGCTGACATTTCTTCCAGGATGACAGAGACAGCCACAGTTAAATAACAAATCTCAGATGTTCCTATCGGCATTCTACATCCATCTCCATTTGAGTATACACTACCTTCTTAGTTATGGGAAGCTGCAGGTCACAGTGCTGGATCTGGCACAGTCTGGTTTCTCTGACTAGCTGACAGTCTGGGTTGTGATTGGTCACACGACTTGAAATGCCCATCCCACATGTGGCAGAGCACTGGGTCCACTCAGTGGTCTGTGGGAAACACTGGGGCTCATGTAAGACCTCAGAGAGGGGGAACGATGCGATCTCTGCGTGAGAGCACAATACAGCAATGAAGTCATGGATGCCAGCAGACAATAGTTACCTTGTGAGTCACTTCTTGGAGTTCTTGAGGGTTTTGTGAATATTTCACATCAATAAAGTCATCAACTTATTTGAGAGTGCTGCTCTGATGATTTACGGTATTTTCAACTTTACCTCTGAATGTATCTGCTCCGCTGGCAGCTGGGAGGGGATTCTGTCGCTGGACTGGCAGCAAAGGACTGATGTGGTTTGGGTGGAGCTGGCTCTCTGTTGGCTCACTCAGCTCCTCGCTGATGCTGTTGTCATCATCACACACCCATTCTTCACAACAGCCACCCTCGGGCTGCGCCAGCCGGGGCTTTGAGCATCGCCACCGAGGCAGGGGCACTTGGTAGGGACAGAGGGGCATGCAGCCCACCACACCATTCATGCAGGTGCACTGGTGCTGGCAAACGGGCTGGAAGTCCTCACCATGCTGGTACACTCGCCCATTGAATGCACAGGGTACGCCATGAGCTTCAGCTGACATAGAAAACAGGAAACTGAGCTGTTAGCAGACACTTTTGAACTTCATGGAAGGATACGGCAAAAACTTAATGAGTCTGTTTGCTGCGTTTTTGTGTTTTTACCTCTCACTTTGTATGTTGTATAGCTTTTTACGTCTCGCTCACAGGAAACACTGCTGATGAACCACCATTTTGGCTTTTCCATGCTTTCCCTCTGTTGTTTATCTATGTAACATGTGTTGAGGCCATCCTCTAAACACAGATGCTGTCAGCTGCCTCATGGTTCACCATCTTCCATTTTCGTTTCCATGCTAAAGCCACTTTTCTAGCTGAAGACTCAGAGTGTTGCTTTGTGTGTATTATAGTGGCAGAAGCTTCACAACAGGAAAACCGTTAGCGTTATCACGTCTGCAGCTTTGATGCTAACATCAACCAATAATCAAGCATCGTCTGTGTGTTAATGTGCTGCTGTGTCACTTTTTCTGCTTTAGTGCAAATCAAACTGACTTTTTATTTCCCTGAAGGTACATGTGTGAAGGTCAAGATCCATGGAATTAAAAAAAACAAATACTCATAAAATCTGTAAAATCTGCTCAACCTTTTACTTTTCTTCACACCAGGCCAGCTGAGCAGTCAAAGAAAAGGTTTCTTATGGAGGACGAGCTAAAACAAAACATTTCTGACTGGAGGTCAAAAGAGATGCTGAAGCAATGTATTGCAAAAAAAGAATAATAAATAAGCATGTAAACATTATCTAGTAAAGTTAACCTGAGTAACCTGTAAGTGAGCCTAATATTGGCCCTTCAGCTAAGACGTCATACTCTAGAGAAATACACCAAGAAATCAAATGGATTTCCTATCAGGGAGATTTCATGCTTTTTGAACAGTTTAATGCTCGTCTGTAATCATCCCACAGATTCATAGCACCTTTTGTTTCAAATAAATGTTTGCATTCCTGCTTTTTCATTTATTTATTTTCCAGCTAGACCTTAAGCAGCTCCTCCAGAGCCATTAGAGTCATTACATAAAAGTGTCCAGAGTTCCTTTAAAATGCATCTGCAGGGTGTTTGTGGACAGTTGCTCTGTAATTTCAACAGTGTGCATCTACCCTTGCTGTCTGATTCTTGGTACAGGAGCTGTGTTCTTGTTTGTAGCTTTTGTTCCAACATCAGAATAATTATTCCTTTAATGATTTGAAGCTGTGAGCTTTCAATAAACTCCTTGCTCACCTTGACACAGTCCTCTCTCTGGGTTTCCTCCAGCCCCCAGATGGCAGTGCAGCCCCTTGATGTGATCACAAGGTTCTGTCGTGCTGCAGTCCTCATTAAACTGCCGAGCACAAACTTTGCAGCAGCCACAGTCGTCAGTTACATGACTGACGCCGGGCAGGCACAGTGGAGGCGAGGGGGGGCAGGAACATTCAGCTGGGCATGCACTGTCTACCTAAATACCAGGGTCAGAGGTCAGCTCAGACTGATTTTTATTTATTTATTTTTTAAAATGGTAATCAAAATGTCATCTAAAATAACTATATGGAAGATCACAGAAATAAAAAGCATTTATAGCCACAGAAACTCACCATTACTGCAGCTCTGCCCAGCATAAACAGGGTGAAGGAGATCCGCTGCAAAGCAACAGGACAAAGCATCCTGATCCCAGCAAATAAAGCAAGCAAACAAAAAGTAGGCTTTCACATCCAGATTCCCAAGAGGAAAGAAGTTATTTTTGCAGCTCCAGGATGAAAAGTATCCAGAGGTGAGTTTGGCACCCAGAGGTAAATTTGCCTGTGCCTCTCCAGCAGCGTGGCTCAGCTCTACTTCAGTCAGAGGTTTCTCTCTGCACTTATAGACACACATGCCCCTGCCCTGTGACATCATTACTGCGCCTCTCAGCAGAGCGTCCAGAGAGAGGAGGAGGAGGTGTGAAACACTTACAGATGTGTTAACGTCACAGTGTAATTATGGATGAGTCAAGGTGTCATTAAAGGTGTCACCAGGAAAACCCTGGTTTACAAGAGCTGCCAAATCCTGGTTAAACTGCTTGTAGTTTTCAGAGTGTGTGTGAAAATCGTTAGTTTTCTATGCATGAACACGCTAGAAAGGAAACAGCAGAGGACATACTTAGCACATGAAAAAAAGAAGCCAGTGGTTGGACAGGTGTAATGGAAAACTTAAGGAGGGAATCCCGCTCAGTGAGGCTCAGAATGATTAACTGTGAGAATGGAGAAACTCCCTGTAAACAGCTCTCTTCTACACTGAAGGACAATGTGCTCAGAACATCCTGTGTTCCCTCCGTCTCTTTCCTAATGGGCAGCATTCCAGGAAACACAGGCTTATCCTCGTGTTCCCATGATTGGCAGGAAAAACTCTGCATTCCCATTGTCACCGTGGTGGCACGTAAAGAGTGTTTTGCTGTAGAGCAGGAAAGTCCTTGCATTAAGTTGGCCTAGGCTGTCAAGAAACATGGGAAACTTAATTTGGCTTTCGATAAGGCTGCTGAAGGTCTCTGGCCTGTTCCTTAAAAGCAGCACTGTGCAAAAGTCCACGATCGTCCCCTTAACTCTTTACATTTTGCACCTCACAGTTTAGTTTGTGAAGCCACTTAACACTGAGCTATGAATGTTTCAAGCCTTACAAAGACACTTAACTCAAGGGATGAACCGGTGTTGTGTCTACACGTAACAGACTATTTTAAATTGTATATACTTTGGACGGTGGGAGGAAGACTCCGGCGGGAGGAAGACTCCGTCCAAAGACATGCAGTTAGTGGGGATAGGTTAATTGGTTAATCCAAATTGCCCATAGGTGTGAATGTGCGAATGGTTGTCTGTCTCTGTGTGTTGGCCCTGTGACAGACTGGCGACCTGTATACCCCGCCTCTCGCCCTATGACAGCTGGGATAGGCTCCAGTGCCCCCCGCGACCCTGAAAAGGATAAGCGGAAGCGAACAGACAGACGGACGGATCTATACTTTGTTACTAGCAGCCTGTGACAAAAGCACGTCTAGAAATGACATGACAAGGATAACACAATTCTGAAATAGCATATACATATCTTGGCATGGTGTGCAGTGTGTCCTTACAAAACTTGAGGAAGCTGGACACACGGAGGACAAAAGAAGAAGCAGGTAAAAAGGTAAGCTATAACAAAAACTTTCAATCCTTGGCAGAGCCTCGACTATTGTGATTAGCCTGTTCTATTGATTCCTGTCGTGCATTTACAGCTACACATTTTTTGAGAGTGAGAGAAAAACACTCATCCCCTGAACATAAAGAATTATGACGAAGAAGAAAAATGTCTCAGCATTTAATTTTTTTCTATTTCTAGGCACCACTTTGTAATTCACATGTAATTCACCACACAATAGCATAAATAGGCTCTAGGCTCTACAAGAGTTCCCCACAGAACTCTGATTCAATCCTGAGACATAGAACATGGATGAATGGGTGAATGAGACATAACACATCTATCACATCTATCACTCCCAGCATGTAAAGCGCCTTGAGCATCATTAGACCCGGTTTACTTGCAATATTTAACATGGAGAAGAAAGGCTGCTGAAACATCCACAAAGACTCCTTTCATTCCTGCAGTGGACTATTTTCACTCCTGCTCTCAGGAAGGAGGTCCAGGTGTCTCAGGACCAGCTTTGACCCTGGTGCCAGACACCTGAACTGTGACCCAGCCTGATCACATCCACATGAAACAGCCATGAACTGTCACTCAGTGCAGCTGCTTGCTGGCAGTTATCACTCTTCCATCTGCTAATACTCCACATGCCTATGAAGTTTATGTCATCTTTGGAGGATGCTTTCATTCTTAAACTAGCACAGTCCACTGCAGCTCCTATATTATAGTTATACATGCAAATATATTTTACTGCTTCGCTTATCTTGTAATTCTGTTTACCGAAATGACCAAGACATTTCAAGGTGTCAAAGATTTCACATTCAGACGTGATTTGAAGGCTCATCCAAGCCTCCCACAGCCCACCCTGAGAGCTTCATCAAATCTGAGCATGCTGCAGTGAGCCAGCCTGTGGCCTTCAGCTCTCTTCCTAACAGCAGGCATTGCAGCTTCAGACTGAAGCAGTCATGTTACTGTGTGCAACATCAAATCAAACACAGTGTCCCGACTTATGCAAGCAGCCACCCAGACAGCCCGGCCAGCTGGCTTGTAAAACAACTGGGACGCTGAGCAGCAATGGGAAAGAGGAGGGGGGGGGGGAAGCACCTTGCTGGGCAGCAGCAGGGAGGTGAGCAGTAGTCTGGATTCTTGGCATTCCTGGCCCACAAAGCCAGGATGTGTGCACTGGCCACGATGTGCATCGGACACTGATGCAGGAGCAGGAGGAGTTGAGGGTGGAGAGGTTGCAAGTTTGGCAGCCTGCTGCCCTGACTGTGTGCCAACCATTGTTTGTCAGCCAGGCAAACTTTTCCAGACCACATGGAGGTCAGGAGGCATCAGGCATTTGTTTGTTTTCTCAGTTCAATATCTGACACCAACCACCAGCCTAACTTCCTATCAACTCCTCCAACAAGTCAGTTTTCCTGCATGAATCAAGCAAGGCAGCACGAATGAATCCATGTCCAGCTGTCATTTTCTATCCTGATATTTTTAGATTCTTTCAATGTGAGACTTCCTGGAAATCTGGCAAACCAAATGGCACAGAAAGAGCGGGGATCACAGTTTCGAAGCAAACAGGAAGTATGTGCAGGATATGTGTGGAGGTGCTGTTGCTTCTGACCACAGCGAAACAAGAAAGACACAACAGGGACCCAGACAGGACCCACAGCAGTGAGTGGATTAGACAGAATTTATATATGTGAAAACTCTGCCCCTCTCACCTGGTGAGGGGAGATATGTATATGGTCTCAGTTTTCTGAGAATTTAATTTTAATTGAGCATTACAGAATATTAACCAAAAATATTAAACCCCCCCCCCCCACACACACACACACACACACACACATAAAAGCCTCAGGATGCAGGATGCAAGTTTTCACATAACTTCACCATTAAATAGAATATTTGCAATGATTTCTGCAGATGGGTTGTCACTGTTGTTCCCACTTCTTCTTTTTCAGATGTCTGGGTTCAACGTAACCGTTCACATTTTGTGCTACAACATGAAAATGGTAAGAAAGGAGCACACATGAATTTTACATTTTCCCTCAACATGTGGTAGCTGGTAAGTGGCTGAAGGACACTAGAGACATTGTTTGAGACATTGATGGTCATTAAGTGAAACACAGAAGTTTAGTGGAGGTGACCAATGTGAAATGTCTTTATAACCTAAAGCTAGCATTTTATGTCTGGTGCCTGTCTTATCAATATAATCTTCCAGTTCAAAACATATGAAACATATTTTTGTCATTAATCCAAAAGCCTAAGTGAAGTGGTTCCATAGTGTTGTGGTCTACACAACAACATTTGCCCAACATGTAAAAGGTTCCTGTTTCAAAACTGAGACGAGACACAAATCCCCTGGGGGTTGCATCAGAAAGAGCAGTCAGTGTAAAAGGGAAAGAAGATCATCTGATGTGGTGAACCATGAGGGAGCAGCTGAAAGAACTTCAGTCCTAAAGCCTGCAGAAAAACCCACTGGCTGTTTTGTTGAGGGGCTAACTTGTGGAATTGGGATCTTCATCCCGATCTCACATTTGTAGCAGTTTATTCTGCCCCTAACTACCTTTCATGAACTGGTGTACGCTTTTATAGTGCCAAAGTACTATATAAGTTATATAATATAGTGCCAAAAAACCCCACATTATTATTTTGGGCAATTTATATATAATTTCTTAGTTTTTACCTCCTTAATTTCTTTTTACATTCATTCATTACAGGCTACAGGATTTAGAAGCTGCTGGATCATGATTTAATAGAAGTTAAACTCTTCATCTAACAGTGTTTGATAAAACAGGAAATGAAGTAACTGAATAAAGGCTAATGAAAATGTGGGCTACTCCTCCATGTGGTGTCTGCAGGTGTGGCTGTCCTGCAGCTGTATACAAAAGACAGTCATGGTTCAGCTGGCAGCTGCCCAGGAACCAGGACAGAAGGAAGCTGTGGTCTGCACATTCCTCCTCAGCATCTAATAGCAGTGATGACAGCGGGGAGCACAGAGCACTAGCAATAACCTGGCCATTGTGCGTCTGACATGAGCAGGTGTGCTGCAGCTCCTGATGGTCCCACCCCTTCCTCATGGTGCTTAGAGAATGCAGCGAGTGGATTTAATCAATTAGTTTTCCTGGGTGCTGTGACTCAACAGCTTCTCTGTGGGCTGTATGTGTAGTCTCCGATGTCTTTAAATTGAGTATCTTACCCTTTTATTAGGTTATATAAACTGGGCAAAATGAGTGCTTCTCATCGTATCAATGCATAAATAATAAAGAGGATCACCAGGAGCAAATAAGCCCAGAGGGAACTGCTTTTTTTGTACTGCATTCATGCTATTGACTCATTTAAACCTACTGATCAGGTTCAAAACCTGAACTTCACAATATAAAAACAAATTAATCAATAAAAATAAAATAACAGAACAATGGTTCCTTAACTTTTGTCATATATACAGTACTGTGCAACCACCTAATACTGAACAGAATTTGCAAAAAAGCAAGGCATCAACCAGTGTTTAATCTATGCATAACAAGCAGCTTGGCAAGAAAAAGAAACCATCCATCTTCTTCCGCTTTATCCGAGGCCGGGTCGCTGGGGCAGCAGCCTAAGCAGAGAAGCCCAGACCTCCCTCTCCCCAGCCACCTCCTCCGGCTTATCCGGTTTCAGCTGAGATTTAGTCTCTCCAGCGTGTCCTGGGTCTGCCCTGGGGCCTCCTCCCGGTGGGACATGCCCAGAACACCTCACCCAGGAGGCATCCTTGTCAGCTGGCTCCTAAAGAAAAAGAAACCCCTTTTATTTTTAGATAATTTGTTATTAGCAGCCTGTCACAAAACAACATTTTAGTTTTTTTTAATTGTGTTGTCTCAGTTTTAATTGTCTCAAATTGCGTGAGCAAACAGCAAAGGTAGGGGAGTGGCCAGTTGCATTAAGATATTTAATTGGGCAATACAGAGTCAGTAATGACAATGAACAAATGGGCTGCTGTCAGTCCTTGTACGGCCGGTGTACAGCAGCCATTCAGGCCGCCATCGGCCCAAAAGTGTTGGTCCACCGGCAAAGTGCACAGGAAATGCCCTGTGTCCCAGATTAACAGTCCAATCACTATCTGCAGAGGGTCAAGCAAGTCCTTATAGTCAGCTGAACAGTGAGAACAAGATCGGGGCTATCAACACCTACGCCCTGCCGTGCCTGTCAGATACCCTGCTGGGATAATAAGCTGGCCACTAACATCAAAACCAGGAAGCTCCTGACCATGCATGGAGTCAGTACCACAGTCCAGGATGAGACAACAAACATCCACGAGTACATCAGGAAGATGTAGAAGATTAGAGGCACTAATCATGGCAGCAAAGGAAAAAGCTCTAAGTACAAGTGCCATAGAGGCTGGGGTTTGGGGGCAGGATGCAAGACGCTACCAGGCAGGGCATACATGAAACGCCATAATCAAGTGGCCGGCATAGTATACCGAAACATCTGAGCTGAGTATGGCCTGGAAGTCCTGAGGTCAAAATGGTAGACGTGGTCGAGAACGACCGAGCTAAGATCCTGTGGGACTTCCAGACAAGTAGAGGAAGACGACCACTGTGTGTAGACATAGCGATACTGAATAACAGCGACATCAGGAAGAAGGAAGATGAAGAGCTGGAGAAGTACCAAGGACTCAGAGAGGAGCTCGAGAAGATGTGGAGGGTGAACAGTGGTCCTGGTGATAATAGGAGCACTTGGTGCAGTGACCCCCCAAGCTAGGTGAGTGGCTCCAGCAGATCCCAGGAGCAACATCAGAGATTTCTGTCCAGAAGAGCGCAGTCCTGGGAATAGTAAAATATTCCCAGTGAAAGACCCTCGAGCTCCCACGCCTCTGGCAGAGAACCTGAGCTTGAAGGATAAAGACCATCCGAAGGGGTGAGAGGGGACTTTATTCATACATGTATATAACCGGAGAGGGAAAGGAAAAAGTTAAATAGACTGGTAGCTCTGTCCTGACCAGTATCCTAGACCACATAGAGTAGGTGGGCTAGAGGAAGATGTTAGCCAAGATAATGTCCATTAGGGACGACACCTCTCACACCCTGCATGACTGTCAAGGCCTTGAGCAGCTCCTTCAGCAGTGACTGTTACAGCAGCACAATACCCACAAAGGATAAACACTGTTAAAAATCCATGAGTATTATTATCGCTCCCACTGCACGTTATGTACACATAACCAAAAAAATTTTCCTACATCGTCATTATTCCATCCACTGTGCAATGCACCAGTACCACTGGCAGCAAAACAGCCCCACAGCATTATGCTGTCACCACCATCCTTGACTGTTGGTGTTCTCACCTTTATTCCTGCAAACATACCTCTTGTTATTGTGGTCAAACAGCTCAATCTATTTCTTGTCTGATCCTTTGGCTTGTCCATATGGGCAGATGAAAATTTTAGACAAGTTCGAAGGTGCTGATTTTGGAGTAGGGACTACTTTTTTGGTTGGCACCCTCTCAGTCCATGGCACTGTGGGTCTTGGTGGTTCCTGGGTTGTTCACCTTAACCAGTTTCCTCTTATCTGACAGTCTGGGTCTTCTTCCAGACCTTGGGAAAATGTTGAAACTGATTTTTTAATAAGTTTGGGAGTGTGTTATTTGAGCTTGTATGTATACTTTTGACTATGTGCAAGAAAATCCAAAATACATTTCACATTTCAAATTATACGCCTTTGACGTGGTATATCAAAGGTGTACGCTGTGCCATAATTCAACCCTGGAAAAAGAACAATTCAAAGAAATAATCAAAAGCCCAAAATTACATGACATTCATGCCCAAGATGAAAACGTATGTAAACTTTGGATCATAACTGCATGTGAAGCTGGGCACTAACTAAAGAAGGAAAAAAGAACTTTTATCAACTGGCGAGGCAGAGAAATAAAGCTGGAAAGGATGTGCAGCAGGTTAGGGTGTTTACAGATGTACTAACAAACATTTCTTATTGAGACTGAGAAGAGAGGCCCCGATCAATGAGCAGCAGAATGACTTCTTGCGAATCAGTAAGAGCTCTTACAGATACAACGTTTGCTTTGTGCGTGTCAACAGATAAGTACAGAGAGGAGGTGCATAATGTCTGTGAATCTAATGACAGGATATGATCAGGTGAATCAGTAGAAGCAAGACAGAATGCATGTGTGGGAATGAGACAGAGACAAGAGTGAAGCTACAAACAGTAGAGTGAAATGTGGACACGTTTAAATCCTCAGAGTCAACTATCCAAAGCAACGGACAGTGCACAGAGAGGTGAAGAAGAGATCGTAGGTAGGTTGGAGTAAATGGAGGCGATTATTAGAAAAACTTTCCTTTACGTTTGGTGTGAACAAACTCTGTAACACACTTCCACTTTTGTTTGTCAGCACTTGGGGAGCCCCAACCGCTTGGGTCTGGAATCCCAGAAAGCACTGTGCCATCCCTGCAACAGCTTTCAGGAGATACAGACAAAAAGGACTCTGGAGGAGTCACGATTCATAATGTCACAGGAGGATAGAAAAAGCCAAGCCAGCCAAGTAGCAGCGTGAAAACAGAACTGAAGACACTTGCAAGATTTAGCTAAAAATGACTGAGGCCAGAACATCAAAAAATGCTGCCTCTCCCTACAGCAAACCTGAGGTTATTTGACCTGCACACTGCATATTTAGTACGCTAGAATAAACAAACTGGTATTTCAAAGGAACTTTAGTGTGGGAGCTGGCAAAGTAGCCGACTGACAGACAGTGTCCTGTTAGTGGGCAGGGGAAAGGTGGCACCACCACACAGCACTGCCTGTGATTCAGAGGGGCAAATGTTATCGCAGTAAAGCTGTAAATACAAAATGTTCCAGAGCTCCCCTACGGGAACTGGGGCACTAACACATAAAGCTCATTGTGCCCGAGGAAGCTGGAAAACCATATACACTAAAAGAAATCAAGTCATTTTTAATGAAATGACAGCACATAAGGTATTGTACATGTGAAAAAAACAGGCCTGGTTGTATTTTGTTTCCTTTGGTGAACTAGCAGCATTACTTGTTTACTTAGTAGCTAGCAGCACACACTAATACCCAGTGACAAATACTCAGTGTTACTGGGAACTAAAATTAGGCATAGGTGTTTGTGCTGATATTCAACTGAACTGAGGTCATTTATTCAAAGGGCTCTTTGAAAGTCTTCAAGGTTTAGGGTGTGAAAATTTGGGACCAACCTG
Source organism: Haplochromis burtoni (assembly GCF_018398535.1). Taxonomy (NCBI): domain Eukaryota; kingdom Metazoa; phylum Chordata; class Actinopteri; order Cichliformes; family Cichlidae; genus Haplochromis; species Haplochromis burtoni. The sequence goes on from NW_024583000.1 coordinate 106,783, forward strand.
AATGGACAGCATGCGTTTGAAATCTGGGTTTGTGTAGCTTTAAAATACAATTTATACAATCAAATCAAGCCAAGGAAACTCACTTGTAAACAAAACAATGTTAGTATTGAAGCTATTCTTGCTTCTGCTGTTGTTGGTCCTTAAACCAGCCGTGGAGAAGAGCAAAGCTATAACACACACTGAGGAGAAACTGAGCTTTAAAAACAATCAAAGTTTTCACTGCAGCCGCTTCCTGTGTTTTTACCTTTTTTTTCACATTTCTCCCACTTCCAGCGTCTCCCAAACACCACCATCACTCCCTTCCCCGTATGCTGTGGCTCTGTACAGGGGCCCATGTGCCACAAACAACCACTCTGGGACACTCTGGTTCTTTTTTGTTGTTGTCAGCCTGAGCCACAGAGAAGGCCTAAGTCATGATAAGAAATGGATTTCTTCATAATGAAATGAAAGCTAATGTTTAAAAACAGTACAAGTGTCCACTAACTGGTTTTCTGACTTGAGTAAGTTTGACTTTGAGTTGAGACCTCCTGCTCTGTCCCACATTTGTCATCTGCATTTATGAAGTGAGAAACAAAGGAAATTGTTACCTTTGACAACTTACTTAGCTCAGGTGGTAGAGCGGGTGACCTACTTACTGGAAGGTTGGTGGTTCGATCCATTCTGCTCTAGTCTGCGTGCCAAATATCCTTGGGCAAGGGTCCATGTTGCCCACCGATGCATCCATCAGAGTATGAATGCGAGTGAATGTTAGATAGAAGCATGAAAAACCTTAGATAAAGTGCTTGTATGATTGGGTGAATGCACGAGTTGTATAAAGTGCTTTGACTGCTCAGTGAGAGTAGAAAAGCGCTATATAAGAATCAGTCCATTTACCATGATGAAGCAATGTGATGACAAAGTTCAGTGAAACCTCACATTCTGACATTCATATTCATGTTGACTCTGCAGAAGAATGTTTTATGCTGGTTTTTTGCAGAGTTTTATTTTATGATTAAAAGGTCTTAGAGGATGTAATCTTTAAAAAAAATTCAAGTCGTAGTTTAACTGTACAAACCTCTCAGATTTCAACTTGAGTGCTTCCAGGACTTTTGGGTCAGTGCTGCACCATAGTGACCCGTACTATATTAGTTTATATTAGGTTGGTTTTCCTGTTGTACCTGATGTGGCTGGATGACAGGAAATGACTCGACAATAACAAGTATGTCCTTTTACAAGTATCCTTGGCATACATGAGAAGTTTATGAGGAGTTGAGACAGAATTCATTTCCAGCCTTCCTGCATGGAGGCCAGGGGAATCAGGAAAATACGTGATCAACAAGCACTCTCTACACACGACACTGAAGACTAAACCCAGCAGTTGTGTTTGTATTAGCACTTTGATCTTATTCCCACTCTCACTGTGCAGTTCCTGCGAGTTGTCCAACTGAATCCCACGTAAAAGGCAGTCCTAGGGAGGGTCAGAGACCTCTTTGTGTCTGTGTCAGCCTCTGATTTCTGGGTCAATATAGACTTCAAATGAGGCACTCTTAAGTTGTTTTTTTGATAAATATGGTTTTATGCTTTTGATAACATAACAGGATATTAGTGGTGTAGTGCTGTTTTGTTATCTAAGTTTGCTGTGGCTTCCCAACTTGTGCAGATTTGGGTTCTTTCACATATTGACAAATTCCCAGGTGCAGTGTTTTGGTTGGCTTTATGTTTTTTTCACAACCTCACCAGTTGCAGTCCGGAGATGGGTCATTTCTTTCCCCCTACAAGTTTGGCTTACAGTTTGTTGCCTGGCAGGAGGCGCTGCTCTAAAGACAGTGTCAGTGCAGCATAAAAAAGATCGCCCAAAAAGACTGTAAAATGAGTGACTGTAACCCTGATCTTTAAGATATGCAATGATTCACTACAAGTCCAACAGTAACACTGTGAGAAATCATGAAGTCGTTTTTGACCAGAACATATTATTCAAAGTGCAAATTAAAGAAATATGTTTAATATTTGTGCATATATGCATTTGTGCAACATCTCTAAAATTAGAAACATCCTGTCTCAGAGTGATGTTGAAAAACTAGTTCATGCGTTTCTTACTTCTAGGCTGGACGACTGTAATTCACTATTATTGAGATGTCCTAACAACTCTCTAAAAATCCTTCAGTTGATCCAAACTGCAGCAGCAAGAGTCCTGACAGGGACTAGAAAGAGATGGAAGATTTCTTCCATATTGTCTTGTCTTCATTGGCTACCTGTTAAATCCAGAATCGAATATGAAATCCTGCTCCTCTTGAATAATCAGGCCCCATCTTCTCTTAAAGACCACATAGGATCGTATCCCTCCAATAGAGCCGTTCAGGCTCATCTTCTGTGCAACCAGCTCCCAGTTTGGATTCGTGAGACAGACACCACCTCCACCAAGTTAGCGCTCCACCTGAACTGTGGACAACCTTATTCCAAAATGGGTTGAATTCATTTTTCTCCATGAACACCCAGAACACCCCATAATGACAAAGTGAAAGAAATTTATCAAAAAAAATAAAAAAATACATGTACATAAGTATTCACAGCCTTTACACAATAATATGTTGAAGCATCTTTGGCAGCAGTTACAGTCTTACGTCTTTTTGAGGATGACACTACAAGCACAGCTTGGTGTATTTTTACTCCCATTCCTCTTTACAGAACTTGAAGCTCCATCAGATTGGATGGGAGCATCACAGCCACGTGCTTCGCCCCAATCCAAGGTCCTGAGGAGGTTATCATCAAAGATGTCTTAGGTCATTGCTGCATTCATCATTCCTGTACTTCAAATATAATCCACTTTCAATGTATGAGAATAAAATAAAGCAGGATACTTTCTCCTTGCTTCCTGCAGTAAAGCCACTTGGCTAATGGCAGTGCTAGTAGCAGCTTCTAAGAAATATTCTCCATTCCAGTGAGAGAAAATCCCAATGAGCCACTCATCATCAGCCCACCCTGACACATTAACCACAGTGATGGATGGAAACACATCATCTGGTAACACATATATGCTAAAATTAGCCATCAGCCTGCATGAAACACATTATTTCAAAGTGCTGCGGCGGGTTGAGAGATGTCCCCACCTTCATAACCTGTTGCTGTGGCCCTGCTGGGGGAAAAGATTTCACCAGTCCAGCCAAAACGAATACATAACAAGTGCATGTAAACATAAAAGAGGTTGTTGGCAATTTAAATTTTTAGACAACACAAGCAATATACAACCGAAAGTGAGCATATTTTCTGCCAAGGTGTGACATGGTGAGGCGACTTCCCTGGATTCATCCGCCAGTGTTTTAACACATTATGGTCTCAACACGTGCATTAATTTCAGTTCTGAGTCACAGTTTGGTAACGATTAAGAACCAAAAGATACTCGTTTAGGTTTCAGATCACGTTTTGGGTTTAAATGCCACTTTCTCAAAAGACCCCATCTGGCAGAAAGCCATGAAGGCTAACTTCTCTCCCATATGCAGTTATTTGTTTTTTATGACAACTCTTATAAAGAATAGTAAAAAAAAAAAAAAAAAAAAAGTTCCCTTTAACTATAAATGCTGCAGTGATGCTTTTTTCCTTCCTTTTTGCAGACAAATGCCGAGGATCAGTAGGAGCTTGGCCTGTTTTAAAGACAGTTACCTGGTGAGTGGCTACGTAAGAAAAATCAAACAAAAAGTGGAAAAAGTTCCCTGATCCTTGCAGGTCTGAGACGATCAGGTGATTTTTGTACCCCGAGGGCATCAGGGTGGATAAATGCTTTTGTTCACTTTATTATCACCATCAGCTTTGAGACCCAGATTAATTTTCCAGGGCCAAAAAATACATCTAAGATCTGTTAAAAACTGCAGCCTTGTCAAGTGTCATATTCTGAAGCTAAAAAAACCACATACTGGCACATATTCAAGTATGAAGGTAAAATTATTACTTCATTAATTACCAAATATGGTGTACAAAAACACTGTGTTTTGTTTTTCTGTATGTAAATAAAGGTATTTTCAGCTTTAATTGATACAAAGTAACTATGAGTTGGTGAATAAGAACTGACCTGGAGTAAATTGCCTGATGCTTAACATTTCATGGGAAAGCAAGGCAACATAAAAGCTAGATTCAGTTTATTAGTCCCACATGTTTTTATGCTGCATGGGACAAATCAGAATGTTAGCCTTGAAAAAATACCAAGTCACTAACTGTACTTAAAACCATGAGCCAATGAAAATTGACAGCTATATCCCATTGGAAAGAACTAGTCAGAAG
>NW_024583000.1:111176-123769 GCF_018398535.1 Haplochromis burtoni
AATTTAAAGGTACAGATTTAAATGTAAGTTGCTGGGCCACTGAAAACACTGCACAGGCTAACATTAACCCCCTAACAGACTAAATGTATTCAAGGTTCACTTCACGCCAACTAAAACTAGCAAAAATGAAAACTTTTCTCACATTTGAATTGAATTCACAGAAACCTTTCATCTGACACCGAGCGTACATTTTCCTACAGGTTGCTCGTCAGCTTGATGGCGCTTACTCAGCAGCAGTGTAGCTTTCCTTTGGTCTAGAGCTCCCTCTCCTGGTCATTGGCAGACATGCCACTAAAGAGGTAATCATGCTTTGTGCTTTAACTTGTAACCAATCAATAGTTTTTATATGTAAATAAAAGGATGATGTTCACTTCAGTGAATGTTCCTGAAATAGCCAGGACTGAACTTACACAGTTACAGTAAAACACATAACACTGAACCAGGAGAGTCAATAAAGGCCACGTGTCTCTGATCATTTATTTTTTGAAATTAATATCAGCTTAACAAAAGTAGGTAAAAGTTCAGTTTTTAAAACTGTGATTAAAAACATAGCGAGTACAGTCTGAAATCATTTATTCCTGCATGTGAATCTGCTACACTGCATGTTAAAATCTGGGCCTGAACTGATTGCATCATCAACTGTTATTAAACAAGTACAGAAAGGCATTTCATTAGATTCCTCTAATTACAGGCTTTCAAGACTGAAGCTTTGCTTTGTCTGCAGCAGCCGATCAATGAGCAGGATCACACGGAGCTGCAGAGCTAGACTGCCCATCCTCTGTTCAGTCAGTTCATCTCTTTCACCTTCACGGCTCTACCGTGGAGACACAGCTGGTACACCTTGCAGTGTTTGTAGCTTTGGAAATTAAAAGACGCAGACTAATAGTGCTCTGGTTCCATGTCAGTTCATCCAGTCCAGATCATCATCATCCTCGTCATCACCAAACAGGGGAGCAGGCGGTGGACGCCCCTTTAGGCTCTGGACACAAAAGCAGAGGCAAAAAGAAGAAGAAGAAAATCACAAATAGTGTCCAAGTGCTAAAACATCTCTGACACAACACACAGGAAGGGCTGGGTTTAGTGGGATGAGGTAAAAGCGCTCAATCAAATCTGAGAGCTTTGCCTGAACTCTACAGATCCTTCCTTACCATCTCCTCTTCCTCTTCCTCCTCGCTGGGTGCTGCGGGGGGATTGGCAGGAGTTGTGTTCTGGAAAAATGGCTCCTCTCCATTTTCCTCATCAATTCTCCCAGTCAGACTGAGAGAATAGCAGAAAGAGGTGGGGCGAGGCAATAAAGCCAGCAGGACAGAGTTTATGCAAGCGGTTAGTTAGCAGGAGGGTATGTCAGTAGTAATGAAGACATAAATATGTTGCAAGTTACAAGTCTTTTCTTAACACTCTCTATGCGCTTAAGGTTACATTATTCATTGGCTCCACTGGTAAACCTTTCAGTATTACTGACAGCTGTTCGCCACGACAGTCTAAGAAAGAATACTTGAAACGTGATGCGTTCAAGGACGCATTTATAAGCACGAATTATAAGTCCTCACATGACGAAGTACATGAGCCCCAATTAAAGCAACCATGTAACCAATGTTCACTCTGTCCTGTGTGTATAATTTTATACTGAAACATTGTTGTGATTGGCTGGAATAACATTAACCATAAAGTGTATATGAAAAATGGACGCAGCTTCCCAGTCTATAGGGAGGCCAGTGAGGCTTTTTGTTTTTTGACCAGCAGAGCCACAAAATCACACTCGTAACTTTACCACCAGCCGTTATGACCTGTACTCACCTTGTGTTCTCTCCCGAGGTGTCCTGAAGTGCGCTCGGTGGTGGAGGCGGGTTGGATGGGGGTCCAAAGGCTTTATGAGAAGCAGCATTTTTTTCTCCTACATCCTCTCCATCATCTTCCACGCTGTCCACGCATGCCTCGCTGGTCACTGCAGCGTTTGTTTCTGACACAGCATCTTGCCCATCGTCAGGTGAACGCTCATCTGGATCCAAAGACTTGCTGGTGTCTTTATCTTCTGCAGAGCTTTCAGGAGCAGGTTGCTGCCCCTCCTCCTCCTGTACCTCGCACTCTGCTGCTGGTGCTGCCGTTATTGTCAGCTCTTCCGATTCGAGTTCAGTCGTTGAAACCGGATGGATATCTGTGCTTTCTGAATGTTCTGCCTGAGTTGTTGTGTTTGACTCACACACCGTCTCCTCAGCTGCTTCCTCCTGATCCTCACGAGTCTCCCTGACTTGATGAGAATCTGAATCAGCCACATGTTCCTCCTCCTCCTCTTCCTTTCTGACCTCTGTCTCTCCATTTATGTGCACATTCTGGTGAGGTGGTTCTTCCTGTTGTTTCACATTTTCAACCTCTTCTTTCTCCTCTTCCTCCGCTGTTTCCTCCTCGTTTGTAATTGGTCTTGTTGCAGCCCCGCCTTTGGCACTAAGGAGCTGCAGAGTTACATTCTAGAAGAAAAGAAAACCACATTAATGGCTGGTTCTAGAATTCTGTGATTCAAAACCAAATGCCAGTCAAACACTTCCATTATCATGAGATGAGTGCTGTGATTGTACAATATGGATAAATGAACAATGCCTTTCCACCTGTGGTGATGTAAGACAAAAGATGTGTCGATTAGTCCAAACATTTAAGAACTCGGAATTTCTGCACAAAGGCTGCATATAAAAAAAGAAAGGTGTGGTCTCTGGCTCTGCTGCAGTGGAGGGGTGGTACAGTAAGCTCACGGGGGGCGGTGCCAGGAGGTCTGAGGGGACAGGTGAAAGGAACTGGAACTAATGAACTCTTGGCGTGTGTGGTGTGGCAAGGAGCTGCAAAGCTGGCTTCCTGGTTGAACATAAGGTGCCGAAGCAGTGGAAGCGTTTTAGAATAAAGGCGCTACGACTGACGCTCGAATGCTGTGAGGCTCCTGATCGCTTCAAAAGGATTTTACCTTAATGGTAGAGACAATGACCCCCAGCACAGCCTGGCCGGTGTAGGATTCAGTGAGATCAAACTCCCCTCGCAGTGAGTGGAACACTCCGTTCATCACACGCTTCACCTACAAGAACACAAATGGTGAGTTATGTCCCAGCATGCACTGGCCTTAGACTTCACACAGCATCACACTAATGCGTGTACCAATAAGCAAACTTTTACTTCAGCTTATTGATAAGCGCTTTGAGTGCTCAGAGTAGAAAAGCGCTATACAAGAACCAGTCCATTTACCAGCTGTGATCCATGATGCGTACCCACACTAGTAAACCCACTGATTATGAGTGAGAACACGTGTTTGGTATTTTTAGGACTAAATCATAGAAGAAGAAACTCTACGTCCCAAAATCAGCCCTACTGTTGATGTACTACAAAGGCTATGATGGTGATCGGTCATGCTGTCTCAGTTTAAAGGAGCGTGAACATAATCCTGTATTTCATGCTCCTCACTCGATTTTTCTATATTATTCATTATATTCACTCATTACATTTCATCTAATGATGTTTGATTTTACAGGAGCTGCAGAGCCATCACTCCTCTGACCTAAGCTTTAAGCAACCATGACTATTCTGACTTCCTGTTGAACCTGATGCCTCGGATATGTCTGAAGGTTCTCAGTCATCTAGGTCATGGATGAAAAGAGACTTAAAAAGAAGAAACTTCAGGAAGGTTTTTCTGTCTCAGCTCCTTAGACTGATTTCTCAGAGAAACCTGTTGTCCTAACTGTTGGCTTCTCATAAAAAAGATGGAGATATTCGCAGCATTCTACATAGAAAACAAAATGAGAAAATGAATTTACTGAAGCATTATTTACGATACAAACCCTCTGTGAAAAACTGTGCTCTCAAGATATTAAACATTAATTATACAAAGTGTCTCTTCAAACAATACATCAGTCATTTAAATCAAATTAGGTTAATATTAGACCTCTGAAAATATATAAGAGATTTTGTTAAATATAAATGTCAACTTCATGCCAGGAAGATTTTAATAATTTTATTTTGCCAGGACAGATTTTACCTGCTCAGCAGCTTAAAGCTTTTCATAATGGCCAAAATGTTTCTATATAAGCACATCATCTTAGTCTTTGCTGTGTGATGCCGTGTTCTCCACAGCAGAATCGTGTCCGTTTTCAATGCAGTCCTGTCTCAGGATCTGAACATCTTCAATGTTCGATACAGGTTTTACGTACAGACACTGCTCAAGATTCTCTGATTCTTTTACTGATATTCTACAACATATATTATAAAATCAGCCAATACTTTACAGTTGTGTATGTAGAAATATTATTTTTAAACTGTTGAACTATGTGCCCACACAGCCTCTCAGTCTGGGACGCTTCCCCAACTTTACTTCTAGAAGACTCTGTTCTCTCAGACTGTAGGAAGCTCGTTTCATACGCAATCATGTTACCGAGTAAACCATTTAGTTTATATGGGAATTATTTTTTACCATAACTTTCTGTGTGTTATGACAAATCACTGGATTCTGCTTATATTTACATTTAAATCTCAGCTTTTTTTGTGTTTGTTAAATTGTACATTAAAAAGTTTCCCTTAAAAAAAGTCAAATTCCTGCCAAACATACAGCATTTTCTATAATGTATATGTTGCGTGGGTAAAGTTGCTAGATACACTTGAAAGTATCTCTCAACACGTCAATATAATAAATAAGAAATGGTTTTAAAATGGGTTCAACCGATATTTAACATGACGGACTCAACATCAGAATCCAGTACTGGATTGGAAACATCAGGCAGTCTTATGGAAAACAAGCTGAAAGCTACGACTAAAGCGCCTGCACTGGCATCTGGAGACATGAATGAGCTGCTGCTGATCATTTCTGATTTTCATTCTGTGATTTCTATCAGCTAAACAGCTTCTTAAAGTGACAGATGAAGACAAAGGCTGCACTGCACCTTCTATTAATTGTTCTGTTTGAAAGGTTTCATGTACTTCTCACCTCTGCTGCAGTGTCTCCAGAAGCCTCCTGCTCTTCCAGTTTGCTCTCCAGTTCTGCCACTTGTCTTCGCAGCTTCTGTCTTACAGTCGCTCCCTGCTGCTCCAAGGCTGTGTACTTGAAGAGAATAACATGACATAAATATATGTAATGTAAATCACAACGGTATGTTTGTAACCCCTCCCACCCCATGCACGCCTCCATGATGGACCATCGGAGCACACGCAGCAAAAGACTGGAAATGCAGAACTGATCCTTACAACTCCTCCTCACTCTGTAGGTGATTAATAACAAAGCTATTCTGTTCCCATTCAGACCGTGCACCAACAGTTTTTCATTGAATGTTTGTTTCATCTCCCCATCATAGCACAATACTATGTCACTTTAGAATCACCTGCACTGATAAGCTTCAGGATTTAGTTATATTGTTACTCGTTACAGTTATTTGATCTTATATTTTGCACTATCCTACTGTATATTACTGTATACTTGTATTCTGTTGTACATATTGTATCTTATTCCTCTGCTCCTCTGCCTCTCTCGCTGCACTGAACATGTGTACAAAAGAATTTCCTTCAGGATAAATAAAGTTCTTCTTATCTTATTTTAATCAGTCATAACAGGCATTTAACAGTTACTTCCCAGAGAAACAGAGGAGTCCCCGCCACACTTATTAACATCACTTTTAAGATCAGGATTCTGTGTAGCTCTGCTTTTTGCTCAGGTGAAAATGTCAAGATTTGGCTACAGCTTAGGCACAGTCTCCGTGCTAAAGGGCTAAATATTGCTGGGTAGTGAAGTCGCTGAAAAAATGCATTCCCAGCTAATAATAAATATTTAATCTTGTTAGACAAGATGAGTTAAATGCAGTCATCTTACTTTTTCCTGAAGAGCGTGCAACTCCTCATGATGCTTGTGTTGCTGCAGCAGACTATGTTCTTCTGAGTCTCTCAGCTGCTTCAGAGCTGTAAACTATTGACAGCAAACATGATTCAACAACACACCATGTGACGTGTACGTGTCCCAATATAAACTTTTCTCAACTTTAAACTGAACAATTGAAGAAACTACTGCCGAGTGGCACAGGACACCGCAGTAATGAAAACGTGGTGGTATTATATTATATATGTGGAATGTTTGCTAGTTACTAAATGAATGGTGAGTTAAAATGATTATCATTGTTATAATAATCATCTAGAAAAGGTCAGTGTACTTCTCACATTTCTACGTTAATTAAGAGATTCATTTAAAAGTAAGTTTTTTTGTTTTTTTAAAACACGTTTCAGTGACAAAGCAACTCAAAGTGCTTTACATGAAGTGCCAAAGGGCGTAAAATGAACATCATAAGACGATATGAGAGCACGAGCTCATGCACCTTTTCCTGCAGCTGGGTTAACTTGTCCTGCAGACCCTCTCTCTGCTCTGTGAGTTCAGCCACCTCTCTGCTGTGCTGCTCTTTAGCTGAAGCCAACATCTGGGAACACTTGCCCTTCCATTCCTGCTCAAGCTCTGCCTGCAGCTGAGACAGCTTCAATAAGAATGTAAAGCAACGTTAATGTTCACAAAACACTCTGTTGATCTTTCCATTTAGAAGATGCGATCGCCCTTGGGCTGGATGCAGAGATGTGACCTGTTCTGATGCAGCGTTGTCACTGCTGGTCCTGGCCTTGCGAAGTTGAGCTCGGAGGTTGTCGAGCTCCTGCTGCCTGCTCTTGCGGAGCTCCTCCACCTCCTCATCCCGACGCTGACGCTCCACCTGCCATTTCTTCTTTCTTTCTGAAAGTGCCTAAATGTGAGGCACACCTTTTTGTCAGACATCCCTTTTTGATTTTGTTTCCATGGTGACTGTGTATTGCTGTAATTCATTCACAAAAGAATGAAATCCGCTTACTCGTTCTAGGCTCTCCTTGTCAGTCTTCAGGTCCTGCAGCTCCTCTTCCATGGTGTTCACTTTCAGCTCCGTCTCTTTGCGTCTTTGTTTCTCTGAGCGGTACTGAGTCTGAACCCTCTCTGCCTCCTCCTTCAGCTCTGAAACACATGAACACACAGATGGTTAGTCCGGTCCATTTTTCAAAGAAATAGTCTGACATCTTCTCCTTTGCTCTTTATGTACCAGGCACTAGATGTTCTTACACAGGGTTGCCTTGATTTTCTTGTTGCTGATGTCACACATGCATATTTTTTAAAATCAAACGTTTCTGTTAAAGTAACATTCGTAGCTCAGATGTTGGAAGGGAAAATATCTGTGTGGTCGTTAGCTCTGGCCGTAAGTTTACAGGGAAAGACAAAAGATTTAAGGCATGGAAGGACTTTCCAAATCACCACAAGGACACTGAGGCTGCTCTCCATTTCAGCAAAAAGGGAAAGCGTGAGCTCCCTGCATGGTCGAGAGTAGAGAGAGCATACATTAAGGCATTCGTTGAGAATGAAGAATTCAAAGAGAATTCAAATATTCAAATCTATCCATGCATGGATAGGGGGAGGGGGGGAGAAGTCAGATACACCCTGGACAGGTCAGCCTCCTTCCATCCCCATGACATCTGTCTGTGCAGGCCACAGAGACAGCCAGATTTAACGATTAGCCTAACCCCATTAGCTGCGCGTCTTTGGACTGTAGGAGGAAACCCGAGTACCCGGAGAGAACCCACACAAACAGGGAACATCCAAACACCCCACAGAAAGGATTCTAACCCAGTCTCTTCTTATTGTGGGGCAACAAAAGTGCTAAGCACCAAACTTCTGGTGCTAAACGTTATGAGGACACGGGACAGGCTTCTTCTGTGTGGCTGCTGTATGTTTTGCAGTAAAACACAGTTTTGATTTCCTTTTCTAACAATCCGATTTCAGCTTCTGTGTGACCTCAACTAGTCCTGTTAACTGTCATAATAATGTGAAGGAACAGTTATGTTAAAGAAAGAAAATCTTCTGCTTTAAGTCAGACAATTTCAGATTCAGACAGATTGTTAGGAAAACGTTTGGGGAATGTTTAACAGTGGACCTAATGATGACTATGAACCAGCCAAAGTACAAGCTCGTTACACATTTAGTCAAATTTATGAGTTTGTTCGCTCTCTCGAGGCGCTCAAACCTTTGGGTGTTTTTGCTTCTTCACTTGTATGAAATGTATTCATCTGATAAAAGGATTTGCGCCCCCCGCAACCCTGAAAAGGATAAGTGGAAGCGAATGGATGGATATAATATCTGCGGAGGTAGACTCTGTATTGAATGCACCTCTCTGATTGCAGCACCAAAAATTCTGATATCCATAAAAAGGCACAATTTTTATAATGTTTTTTATACTTATCGGGCACAGTGTATTTAAATCGAGCACACAAGCACCTTCCAGCTGTGCTTCCAGGGCAGCGACGCGTTGGCAGCGGCTCTCACCGTCCTGCAGCGCTGTGCTCAGTTTAGCCTGCAGCTCCGCGGCCTTCTGCTGGTGAGCTGAAGCTTCGAGCTGCAGCTGAGACACCCGCGCTGCCGCTGAAGCCAGGTCCTCTGTTAGACGAACCTGGGGGAGTTGGCGAGAGGTGAGGGGGGAAGATGTACTGGTGGCACTATATCAAAATAAAAGCCACAGAGATGGTGGAACAACATAGAAACAAGCCTGGATGAGTGTCTGCTGGTGCTAGCAGTGTGTCCCTGTGGAAGGAAAATGGTGAGTGCTGATTGATGAAAAGGAAGCAGAAGGACAAAAAAAGAAATAAGGTTAGTTGAGGTGCCAGTGAAGGATGATGAAAAAGGGTGATCCAGTGGCTGCAGTCAGACTGGGATCAAATAGGAGCTTCTCACAGTTCTTTGTGCTAAATTTTGTGCTTTCTGGTCTGCAATGACCTGGAAATGACTATTTAGAGTCTCGGGATTTTTTTCAGCTGCGCTCTCTTACAGCATAACAACAAAACTGCTTTAGGCAGCATTGTCTTCCTGTAATTTAAACATCGATTATAATTCTAGATGCTTTTTCTTATTTTTCAGATTCTAGCTGACCCCAGTCTGATGGCACTACACAGAGGAAACAGGCTCACCTGGCCAGAGCCCAGGTCCAGAGGCAGAGGATGCTGAGAAGAGAGAGCAGTGAATAGGAGTTTTTCCTCAGAGCAGCACTGCAGCTTGAATACAATGAAAAGAGCATTTGGAAAAGAGTGGAATCAGCAGACAGCAAACCTTTAACCAAGTCCAAACTACAAACTGGCGACACACAAGTGTACAAACTATAGGAGCACAATAAGAAGGCAGGCTGGAATCACCAAATACACCACGTTATTAAACCTTACACCACACCCTTTGTACACTTAATAAGCAATTCAATTACAAAATCACAAATAAATCCAAAACAGTTTAACCAACATTTATTCTCAGGTTTTAACAAAAAAAAAAAAAAAAAAAATCACAACTACACTCCATGGAAATCAATCAGTGCTCCCTCCTGAACTTTCTGTGGAATCGGTTGATCTTGTATGGAACTATATTAACTAACATTGTTGGTTTTTCATTAACTACTACAGCTACCACTCTTCCAGAGGTACTGCACAGTAATATGTTTGTTTTAACTGTAGAACGAATGACTTGACTCGTGTTTAAACTTCAACAGGAACAGTTTATTGTGCCCTTTTCTAACCTCCTACTTAATGTTTTTCAATTTTGGCATATGGGATGGGAATCGCTATTTTCCACTGGAGTAAAATGCCGACCACACAGAGAGGGAAAGTCCTCTTTGTCACAATCTGATTCTTCTGAAAACCTTTACGATAGGAATGAAGCGTGTCCAGAGTCATGGCTATCTAACACAAAAGTAACACAACCTGTGGTGTAAGTACATTACTCAGTCAGTCAGGCAGGGCAGACAACAAATGACGAAAACCGCACATTGAACACGAATAAAGAAGTTACACAGCACATCAAAAATTTTAAAAAGTCACAAATTAAGTTTCTAATGTTTTATGAAAACCAGATACAGAATAAAGAGCAGTGGGCCACATACTGATCCAATAACTAAAGACTTTAATTAGATATAATTATATAGCTTTCCTGTTTATTTGTTCATAGTACACGCTCCAATAGTCTAATAAGGATGACATTTTCTACTTTGGTTTACTTCAAACATTTTTTGGGTCTTTGAAGGAAAAAGGAGCCATGACTGTTTTATTAGTAATGAAACTTAATCTTAGTAAATATTCCAAAGGTAGAAAACAGAAAAGCCAGAATGTTCAAGAATGTTTCACTTTGTTATTTCTTAATAATGAGTGACATTAAAAAAAAAAAAACCATTAAATCTCAATTGGCAGCCGCCAGCCACAAAATCAGCAGACTGTAATATGCTGCATGTGACCACTAAGTCCAACACATGTCCTGTTAAGTTCTTAGTCCTTTCACGAAAAGGGAAGTCTGTCACCACAAACATCCAAAACTTAGCCTTATTTGATTCATTAAAGACCAAAAATACCAAACGACTCACTTTGTCCTGCTCAGCCTGCAGCAGTCTGGCCTGGTTCTGTTCACTGGACGACTTGAGGGAGTCATTCCTCTGTTCCAGCATCAGGTGACTCTGCTCCATGTACCTGAAAAATCACACGTCTGCATCAAGCACACTCAGGCTCAAAGACTCCCTCGTGCTTTCATTAGGCTATGTGGGACTGCTTGGTTACTGTTAAGATCAAATTACAACGTGACAGAGAGACAGACAATTAAACATTAGAACTAGAAGCAACCCATTCTGAACTGTTAAAAACTGCATCACACTAAAACTCGCTGGTACTGACAGAACATCCAGGCTTATGTCATTAAAAAGCCTGAATTACAGCCTGGTACAAAAAAAATGTTTTAAACTGTTAATGTTTCTGCTGTTTCAATAAAGTTTCATAACAACTGCAGCATCAAGGAATTCATCTTCACGTTAGCATTTCAGCTGCTTCCACATTGTGCCTGTATTAACAAACAAGCAGCCACACACTTAACAAACAGGCTTCAAAAGTCAGAGTCTATAAATCTCTGAATTTTACTGCCAAGATCCCTGATGGCACTGTGCAAGGAATAAGAATCTGAACATCTAAAGAGACTTAAGCTTTAGGCTGCCCCGTATCTGTGCGTAATTCTTAATTCTTTCAACTCACCTCTGGTTCTGGTTGATGAGATCTCCGATCTTACGGTTTTGCTCCTCGATGCGAGAACTTTTCTCAAACACTTCTTTTTTTAAACACTCATTTTCCTGAAAGCAAAATAAGTGCTCAGAACAGCTGCAGATGGGGGGATTTAACAATGCCTCTATAAAGCACTGCGCTGCTGATGCATGTACCTGAACAATTCTTTGGATATTGTGCAAGATCATGGAGGTTTCCATCGACACAGTAGACAAACCCGTGGAAAGGCTCCCCTGCCTTTGAAGATCATCGATCTGTTAAGATTTTGAGGAAAGAAGAAAAAAAAAAACTAAATCAAATGTTTCTGCTTTGCATTAAAGCTGCTTCATGATTTTGTACCATTTCAGAGTGTACCTTTGAAGCCAGCTGATCCACTTTATCGCCTACTTTTCCAACAGCTAAGCGAATCTCTGTGTTATGCTGTCTGGCCTCAGTCATCAAGAAGGAAGTCACATCCCCAGAGCCTTGAGAAACAACGGGAGCACACAAGGGTGTGTAATTTGAAACCATTGCATCCAGCATTATTATCATGAGGTCATCAAATGAACTAGTGGCTTCCTGGTGGTTGAATCCTACCCATGTATGGGACAGCTGGTGCAGGGTAGACCTGGCCCACAGGCTGCAGTGGAGTCTGTGTGTAGGAGCAAGGCTTTGAAATGATGTAATGCACTGACATAAACACACATTTTCCATCTCTGCCACTACTTCTTCCAACATGTATTAGAAAATATTAAGTTAGTACAAACAGTGGCGATGCTACACCTGGAACGCGTGGCTGCTGGTTGGCAGTCCAGGCTGTGCTGTCACAGTGCTCATAACAGGAAGTAAGGCGGAGGTGGGAGGAGCATGAGGATGAGGATGTACTGCAAGAAAAACGCTGCAATTTTACAGATGCAGGAAGAGAGAACTGACGGATGAGTAAGGACAAGAAGTTTACCGTGTGCAGCAGCTGCAGGAGCAGTGGTGATCGGCACTGGAGATGAAACTACGGGATGATCCTTTGCTCTGCTGCCACTGGTGTCCTGGAGATAAACGCACAGCAGTGTGAACTCACCAATGATGATGCCAGAAAACATTTTGTGTGTCATATTTTCATGTGAAAGAGATGCATTATCTCATCATTTTTCTTTTTAGACTTGGATTAGATTTAAGGACATGGCGAGCACCACTGCAATTGAAATTTTTCCTCTTTGGCTCTGCTGTCTGGTAATGTCCACAGTTTTGAAATCAAAATGCAATGCTAGTTTCCTGTTTAACTAAAATTAATCTAAGAGCATAAGGCAGTGTAATAATCCCACACACCTCTACAGCCACAGACCACATCAACAAAAATCAATAAAGACAAAGTGTTAAGAGCACTCTAAATGTGTGTGTGTGTGTGTGTGTGTGTGTGTGTGTGTGTATGTGTGTATGTGTATGTGTGTATGTATGTATGTATGTATGTATGTGTGTGTTTTTTGTCCTCAGATGAGGTTTGAAGTGTCTGTGTGGTGCAGCTGGTCTGG
>NW_024583000.1:123789-159051 GCF_018398535.1 Haplochromis burtoni
CACACACACACACACACACACACACACACACACACACATACACACATACACACATACATACACAAAGATACTTATTATTAGTTATTCATTATTAGTCATATTAAAAAATATGGTTACAATCGCAGTTTTGTGAAATTTAATGACTCATACACACTGTCTTCTATTGCTAAAGACAAACATAAAACATTATTTTAACCATATAAATGTTTTAAATATCATTAATAAAAAGGGAAAAAAGTAAAACATGTAAATGTTTTACAAACAGAAAAACATCCAAACATTTGTGTTTGCGCACATTCATGGAGACACACAGACACACAACAGTATGAAGTACAGTTGTGTTTTGGGACAGTGTGGCTAAGTGCCAGCTGATCCACATTTCACTCAGATGCCACTTTAAATGTAACAAGAAATAACATACAATATAAAACAGTTTCATCTTTTGTGAAAACATAAGCAAGGAGCCATTTTATTCCATATACGGCGTTTGTGGGTTTTGGACAGACAAAGTTAAGCAATTAAAGCACTGGACTAATTTTCCTTTGTTTTTTTTACAGAAAATAGCCTCCTAATCTAGATCAGCTGTGAGAGCCAAGGAACAATCTCAGGGACTTCCTGACATGAAGTTTTTACCATAAATTTGTCCTGTGAAGCTTAAACACCAAGTCTTTTAAAGCAGGTACTGCTGATAACACTAATACTTCTAATAACAACCCTAATAATAGTAAATAAAGTGCAAACGACAGTCAGGACCCATTCCACGACCTGAAAACATGAAGAAGCAACGCTCCCATCCACCAGCAAGAACCCCAGCATACTGGCAGCAAGTGTTTTCTATCTAACATTCATACGCGTATTCATGACGCATCCATTGCAGAGCACTGGGTTAGTATCTTGTCCAGCGGTGTTTGGTGTGGAGACTGGAGCAGGCAGGGATTTAAACACCAACTTTCCAATTAGTGGATGACCTGCTCTACCTCGTGGACTACAGCTACAAACAGTACACTGGCCCTACAGGAGGGCGGTGGTCATTTCCAAAGATGGAAATCTTTTTAAAGAAATACCTAAAAATACACTAAACCAGGCTTAGCTGCAGGATTCAGGTACATTTTCTGGAGAGTATTTTAAGCACCTGTGGGTTTAAAATGAACTACAGGTACAGGAATAAAGTTTATCAGGCTTTGGATACAAGGGCAGTAATATTTAGGTTACTGACAACAGGAAAATGCTAAACCAGTACACATGACAAGATACTGACCTCAAGCTCAGAGTCACTGGATTCAGGCTGGCTGGCCGCCCCTGTTAGAAACGGCAGCATGGGCTGGCCCATTTTTGCCATCCGAGAAATCAGTTTGGCTTTAGTAGCATCTGGATTCTGAAATTGGAGAAGAATAGCAGCTCCAATCTTCACAGCACCAAAACAAATGAATACCAAAAACACAAAATGAGGTGTTTGCTTACAGCCAGCTGCTCACTCAGAGAGTTCGACTTTGCACGAAGTGGTGGCTCCCTGGGAAGACAAATCAGCTACTGTGAGAAAAAAAAAAATTTAGAATAATAGTGCTAACTATTTTATCAGGTTTAAATCTTACCCTGGTCTTCCTGAACCTGAAGAGGGGGCCTGTGTTGAGGCCTCTGGGACCAGATTTTCAATACTGAGGGCTGGGGAAGGAGCAGCAGAGTCTCTGGAGCCAGCACTCGCCCGATCAGAGCCACTGTCCTTTGAGAACTTGACCTAAACCACAAAACAAGCTCAATAAGCTTCTAATATTCCAGAAAGTGGTTGAACGGTAGACTATAGTTGCTAAAACAGATACAAGCAGATGAGGGAGATGTCGAGGACTGTGCAGCGGATGTTACCCGTCGAAGCTCTGCTTCAAAAATAAGAGTGCTGTTAGCCGGGACACGGTTAGGGACACCCTTAGATCCGTAAGCTAAATCGGGTGGGATGACAATGAGACGACGGCCTGCCTTCTTCATCCCCAGCATCCCTTCCTCCCAGCCCTGTGCATACAGAGAAGGAGAGGAAAGAGATGATGAGGTAATAACATAATAGCAACAGAAGAGTGATAAACAGCACAACCTCAGTGCTCACACACTAATTTAAAGCTATGCTAGAACCTTTCAAAAGCAACTGTAGCATTTTTGGATGATTAGAAATGCAGGACAGACCCAACACAAGAGCAAATATAAATAAGTGATGATTTAATAAACTGCAAATTCTATTTATTTAATCGACAACATCATAAGTTAAGGTGAGCCTAAAAGCAGCTGGCTAATCCACTGGTTTCATTTACGACCCCAGCATTGTAAAACAAATTAATATCAAACCTAATGTGAGAATGGAATATTGGCTTTTTTTGTCGTTTAAGCAGGCAGTAGCTAAGCCGTTTCATGTATTATGTGCTTTTTATTTTTAATGAGTGAATGAACTGTAACATATCTTTAAAAATGAGGCATTCTCCAACTTTCTTGGTTGACTAACAGTCTGTGGACAGTGAAGAATGTGGGCTGTAGTCTCTCTAAGTGAGAAACAAACGGCTCTAAGCACAGTGCAGGTTACAATCTATAACATAAGAATAGAACCCTCTAGTGTTTTGTTAGCTTGTCAAATTACATCACAAGCTAGCATGAGGCATGTCAGACAGTGATGATTATTCCCATCACCAAGTCCTGTACAAAGAAAAGAAAAGAAAAAAAGAAAAGCACAAAGATTTCTGCAACATCAGTACTGATAGGGATGAGTTTTCTCTCCCAATCTGGCTTCTCTTCACTGGCTGTACTGTAATTCATTATTATCATCAGGATGTCTTAAAAACTCCCTGAAAAGCCTTCAGTAGCAAGAGTGCTGACAGGGACTAGAAAGAGAGAGCACATTTCTCCTGTATTGGCTTCCCTTCATTGGTTCCCTGTTAAATCCAAAATCCTGCTGCTCACATACAAGGTCTTAAATAATCAGGCCGCATCTTATCTTAATGACCTTGTAGTACCATATCACCCTATTAGAGCACTTCGTTCTCGCTCTGCAGGCCTACTTGTTGTTCCTAGAGTATTTAAAAGTAGAATGGGAGGCAGAGCCTTCAGTTTTCAGGCCCCTCTTCTGTGGAACCAGCTTCCAGTTTGGCCCAGGGAGACAGAGCTCCCCTCTACGTGTAAGATTAGTCTTAAAATTGTCCTTTTTCATAAAGCCTAAGAAAAGGATATAGTTAAGGCTGGATCAGGTGATTCTGAATCCCCCTCTACTTATGCTGCAATAGGCTTAGCTGCTGGGGGCTTACCATGATGCTCTATTTCACTCACCATCATTATCATTATTCATTATTAATATCTGACTCCCTTCCACAGTGTGTATTGTATGCCGTCTTCCTCCCATCAACCCAACTGGTCATGGCAGATGACCACCCTCCCTAAGCCTCATTGCACCACAGGTTTCTTCCTCTTTTAAGGCAGTTTCTCTTTACCACTGTCGCCAAGTGCTTGCTCAAAGGAGGTTTGATTGTTGAGGTTTTGTCTGTATTATTGCAGGGTCTTTACCTTATAATTTAAAGAGACTTGAGGTGACAGTTTTTGTCATTTGGTGCTATACAAATAAAACTGAACTTTAAATACTGAATGTAGAACTAAATCTTTTCCAAGAACAGTCAAGATGGGAAGATTAGGCAGCTCTCTGCAATATGGAGAGCATAATGTTTCGAGCTTAGTTCTTTTACAACAGGCTACTTAGTCATGGTAACAGGAACTCTGATCATCATACCTAAAATATGCTAGTTGATGTACATACCGTACATATAATATTACAACATCGTAGTGAAGGACAGTCTGGTCACACAGTGTGTTAACATGAACGACACACAAACTTCAGTTCACTTAAATCCTGTGTGCATCAGTGAGTTTATCAAGTTGCACAGAGCTCCATAAAAATGTAGCTGGAATTACAGTGTTTAGCTATGACAGCTACATTATTCATTCACGTTTTACTTGATTCAATGAATCCACACAGAAAGCAATTAGCTCAGCATGCATTATCTTGCTGCTGAAGGTTGGTTGCTAACACACATTCAATGCTCAGGCTGCCTAGATAATCCTCCGATGTATTTAGCACCCTGCCATGCCAATCAGCAACCACCTCATTTAGTTTCACTCGAACCACCAACTTCATATCGCCCGCACTTATTTCACCCATTCTTTTTATGGTGTTGGGTTGCCACATCACTGCATGTCACTTCCTGTGT
Source organism: Haplochromis burtoni (assembly GCF_018398535.1). Lineage (NCBI taxonomy): Eukaryota > Metazoa > Chordata > Actinopteri > Cichliformes > Cichlidae > Haplochromis > Haplochromis burtoni. The sequence goes on from NW_024583000.1 coordinate 128,022, forward strand.
GGACAGCCCTTTGAGCTACTATTCACAGTCACTGCAGTATACTTTCACTCACTCTGATCACTTTCCCAGCTCCAATCTTCAGTCGCAGCAACTTGTCTTTGTTTTGGTTGGAGTCAAACATCTGTAGCAATACAAATAAGATTCAAAGACTTGTTCGTCATCATAACCAGAAAATCCACAAGAGAAAAAACAAAAAACACTGATACTTGTTAAAATGAATGATGTGAGTGTTTGACCTGTCCACAAGTGTGGTTCTCCAAAAGCCAGCCCGTGTACACCACCTCCACAGAGTCTCCATTCTCCACTGACTGGCCCTCACCAAGACTGAGGTCCTGGAGTACCACTACATCTACAGTCGCAGCGCTGTTCACTTTTGCTAAACATACCTGATGATAAAAGATAACCTTTATTAGTCCCACACATGAGAAATTTGTGAAGACTTCTTCATCATGCTTGTACATAATGTAGACTACACACATCGTTTTTGAAGATCGCCTGATACTTTTGGACTTTGTGCTGTCAATAAACAAAGTCTGTTTGTTTTGTGTTGGCCCAACTGTAATCACAGTATTTATTATTTGAGGCTCACCTCTTTGCAGAAGTCTGAAGCTGATTTCTCTGACTCAAACATAAGGGACCAGTTCTGCCTCTGGTCATCATAAAAAGTGCAATAATTGTTTTGTTGTACCTGCAGAGGAAGAAGAGCATGTAGCCATGAAAACAGTCAGTGGGGGAAACAGCTATTCTTTACAGCTGTTACAAGCTTTTCAAAAGAAAAACTATCTAAAGAACAGGGTTTAAACAGGTATCGCAATGATTATCGGAAATATATAACTAACATTTTCAGATGGTGCATCTACTTTTGTATCCTTCATGACTATACTCACCGTGAAAGCAAAGCCCACGTGAATCTTGGCAGAGGTTACTTGTTTCTGTTGGCTTAAATACAGAAGCAGCTTGTACTGAAGAAAAGAAGAGCTGAGCTCATTATTAAAAACCAAACAAAAGTCAAACCAGGAGCATAAAGTAAGAGACTAAATAACAAAGCTCCAACCTCTTTTGTTGTATGGTTGCCCAGCACAGCAGCTCCCAGCTTTCCCTGCTTCATGTACTGTCCATTAATACTACATGAGACAACACAGCTGTTCAGTGAACAGAGAGAGAACTTTGGGGGAGTAAAGAGTTTAATTTGTGTAAAGAAAAGGGGGATAATGCTCCAAACAGATGTAAAAAAACAAACAAACATGAAAACTGACATTTAGAATATAGCACCCGACATATTTAGATGAGTGCTTAAAAATGGTTTTCAAACTCACTATCTGAAGGCTTGGACTGCTGTTGCAAATAATACTGCTGGAGCTCCAGGTTGTGGAGCTGGCTTCTGATTGGATGGAGCTGCAATAATATTAAAGAAATGATCAGTGGTGGCTCTGCACGACAACTGGATGTAAATTCAGCAATGCTGCAGTTCTGAGACTGTTACCTTGGTTCGAGCTCTTTCTAGGCTGTTTGGGGGCTGTGTACTGGAATGACTCGTTCCCCTGACTGGTTTCCTGGTCTAATCCAAACAGGGAAGCCAGCTTGGCCCTAAAAAACACAAACGATTATATACATGTGGTTGTATTTGCATTGCTATATGGTGCTTTAAAAAAGAAAAACATGCTGGACATCTATACTGATACTGGGTAATGTGTTGGGAATGAAAGTATGCAAAATAATGTCATGGAAATTAAAATGATTATATAAAAATTATTATATTGTATGCATGTCTGAAACATCAGACCATGATCCCAAATAGATGACAGATGGTTTCCTGGGGGATCTCCCCTCAAACAGAATCTTGACCAGCTGAAGTGACACCAACACGGCAGCATGGCAGAATGCACAGGTAGATGTGACATTGTTCTGGGGAAGGGCCTCTGTGCCACAGGGGCTGAGCAGTGAGCCGAACTCTTCAGCCCAACTGTTTACCACACATTGGTAGAAGGTTATTGCTACGGTGGTAATACTGTATACGTTTATACGTCTGATAGGCATGCTTGACTAAAATCTGTTCCCTTATGTCATTGCATTTTACTGTATTAAGTAATTAAAAATAGCTACAAAAGAAATAACAATGCTTGCTTGTTTTTATTATTATTAGTATTATTAGTAGTAGTAGTAGTAGTAGTAGTAGTAGTACAGCCAGAGACATACCAATTAAAGCTAGTAACACTGACTACTGAGCTAACCAAAAACAGCCTGGCTTTCTATTTCTTATTAGGGGTGGGGGGGGGGGGGAATCGATACTGTGTAGCATCGTGATATTTTGTTTGCTAATAATGTATCGATAATGTATCGATACAGGGACAGCAGAAATCGATATTTTGTTACAAAAAAGGGTTTTTTTGCTCTGAGCACGTTGATCCTTTTTCTGAACAAGAAACTGACACTGTCCAAATGTGTTTAACTTTATTTTGGCAGCAATAAACATGACAGTTTACTTATTTTAATTTAAGACACGTTTTATTTTAATTACGTTTAAAACTTTTTAATTTAATGTAAAATTATATTTTGTTTTAATTTACTTTCAAGTTCTTCAGTTGCTGAAGGGGCTGCATAGTCTTCATATTGCATAGTTCAGAATAGCTGTAATTGTACCAGATGGTTGCATTCAGTTAAGTTGGACTAGACTGTAATACAAACCGTTCAGTTTGTCAACAATAAAACTGACTGAACTGAGAGAAAGACTGAGTGCGAGACTTTGATATTAGATAAAATGAATATTGATGAAGTTTACCTTTATGTACAGAATCTGAATATCGCAAAATATTTTTAAAAAATTGCAATAATATCATATTGTGCGTTAAGTATTGTGATAATATCGTATCGTGGGACGTATGGTGATTCCCACCTCTATTTCTTATACAGGTAGACTACAAAGACAGTTGTCAGGCACAGGCTACATCCACACTAGCCCGGATAGATTTGAAAACGGCGTTTTCGTCTGAAAGCGAAAGCGAGTGAGAATTAAAGAATTTGAAGAAAAGCTATCTGCAGCATGTACAAACTGATATTAATCTTTAATAGGACTGTCAAAATTGAGAGCAAACAAAACAACTGCCGTATAATGCCTTCTCTCTTAGTTTAATTGGTCACATGACTGCATCACATGACTAAAATGTAATTGTTTTCAAAAAGTCTTTTCGCTGTCCACACCACGACTTGAAAGCACTGTTTTTAAATGTATGCATTTTCGAGAGCGTTTTCAAAACGCTGCATTTTCCTTCAGTGAAAACACCGTCTCAGTGTGAACAGGAGGCCAAAACGGAGAGAAAACGAGGTGTGGACGTAGCCACAGTGTCATGGTGCTGCCCCCACCACCCACCCCTCTGTACTGAAATCCCACCTACTCTTATGTGTGATGGCAAGTCTTCAAGAGACAAAGACCAGGAAGGAACCAGGTCCAGACAGTGTGTCACCCTCCTGCCTCAAAGTATGCTCTGACCAGCTGGTTCCCATCTTCACACTGATCTTCAACAGATCCCTGAAACTGTGTGAAGTCCCCTCCCATTTCAAGCACTCCACAATCATCTTGGTCACTGGGTTAAATGACTACAGACCTGTCACCCTGATATCCTTTGAAAGACTGATGCTGGCCTACTGGTGCTGGTTGTGAATCTTAGCTTGGCATTTCACCAGGCCTCGAGTATGGACAGCTTGTTGTACTTCTTAGGCACCAGTTTCTTCATCACACCTTCCTGCACTTCTGACAGATGGCTAACTTCCCTCCATGCTGCCTTTATGGGTATTATTCAGCTTGTAGCCAAGTCATCTCAAGGATCACTCTTGCTATCGAATAGATCAGCTGCTTGGTTTCAGTGATGGTCGCAGTAGACATTGTCCTTAATGTTGCATTAACATCTTCTAATAGACTTTCAGAGGGTACTTCATGCATTCTTTGTAACTGGCCATGGATGATCCAGATTTCCAGCTTAGGCATAATCCTCTCTTTCAGGCCAGCTGCTCTCACATTCAACATACCAGTTGTTATTCGGGCTTGGTACCCAATCTTGAAGTGTGGGGATGATGGCAAGATGGCATACAGACATATGCAGCAGCACAGCGCTCCCAACTACTGTACACCTTTTTTGTGGTTTTGTCCTCTAATGCAGCGGTCCCCAACACCCGGGCCTCGGACCGGTACCGGTCCGTGAGTCGTTTGGTGCCAGGCCGCGAGAGTTGAGGCTCGGGTGTGAAATGTCTGGTTTTCAGGGTTTTTATCGTTAAGTCGGTTTCCCTGGGTCTTTTTCCGTGTTGTAGTCGTATGTCTTATTTTGAAAGAACTATTTACGCATTGCCATAGGGACCAGAGAGCATCAAGAAGCAGAGAGGAGGATCTCCAAAGGTTGATTCTGTTCGTCTGGACGTAGCGTTTTGTGGGAGAAACGTTTCGTCACTCATCCAAGTGACTTCTTCAGTCTCAGCTGACTGCAGGTTTCCCCAAACGCTACGTCCAGAGGAACAGAATCAACCTTTGGAGATTTACTCACTGAGCATGCATCAAGACAGAGAGGATGTTAGTCTCAATGTTGTTGGCGCATTTCAGGAGGTGGCTGCTAATAAAGTTACACAATTACACAGTGAATTCGGTTTATTATTATATTTGCAAAATACCACAGTTTTTGTCTTTGTCTGTATCAATTTATTTTGTTGTATTTGTCCGCGACACCTTAAAGGTCGGTCCGTGAAAATATTGTCTGACATTAAACTGGACCGTGGTGCAAAAAAGGTTGGGGACCGCTGCTCTAATGTGTGCCTTTCTCTTGTTTTGTATACATGTCTCATAACTGTCATTTATTCCTGCCGTCTTTATATTTTATGACCCAACTTCCTCACTCCCCCTTGCCATAGCATTTGTGTTGAGATTAAGGAGTCAGCTGAACAAGAAAAACACAATTCAGGGAGTTGCCACATATGTCCTGTCAGTCATCGGATACCTTACTGGGATAATAAGACAGTCAAAGGAGGAGACTGGTCCCACTGACATCAGGGCAAGAAAGTTCCCTAGCATGCATGGAAGGTTTCACCACAAAAATCCAGCACTCTGACACTTTACGCTAAGTGGAAGGAAAGAAGCTTAGGACTAGTGAGTGCCAGAACCACTGTTCAGGATGAAACAAAGATCCGCCAGCATATCGGAAAGATGACACAACTGATCCTACAAATGGCTGGACAAAGCTGGACTAAAATACAGCACAGAGGCACTAATCATGGCAGCACAGGAATATGCACAAGACTGACAGAGGCTGGGTCTACAACACTAGGCACGAGCCCAGGTGCAGGCTGAAATGATGGTTGTGGTTGAGAATGACCAGGCCAAGACTTCCAGATACTGATGGACAAATTGGTGGCAGCTAACCAACCACATGTAGTAGTGGTGGGCAAGAAGCGGAAGAAGTCTGTAGTAACAGATATAGCCATCGCAAGTGATAGCAAAGAACACAAAAGCTTGAGGAATACCAAGAGCTAGAGAAGATGTGGAAGGTGAAGGCAACAGTGAGCCCTGTGATCATCAGAATACTGTTGACCACAGGCAGTACCCGCCAGACGGCGGTAACAGCGCCAACATTTTATTTTATAGTCAAGTTCCCGGGTATAAACTGCATATATAGCAACCAGACATGTGTAAACAAGAAAGTCTCACAAAACTACACATCATCGAACTGGCATCAAGATGTCATTATTGTAACCATTTTAACCGCTACCAGCTGATGTTTGTTTGTTTTTTAAATTCAAATATACTATTTTGTCCACAGTCATAATACCCATATGGAAGAGATATTTATAAATCTTCTGAAGTTTGTATCCGTCTTGTGTGAAACTTGTATGAAAAGCATACAAGAGTGAAAACAGATATAAGATCCCTTGAAAAATGATATAAATGAAACTTGTATCTTTTGAATACTTCCTAAAACAATATATGAAAGTGGCCACTTTCATGAGTGAATCATATCAGCCTTATATGATTCACTATATGAAGAAGGCCACATCTGATGCAAGTCTTTTAGAAGTTTTTTCTATTTCTTTTCCATATGGGGGGGGTAAATTATGTGGGACAGTAAGTAAACTGTCACATATTTCACATGACATCAAGATTCTTTCTCTAATCACATATTTTATAAGCAAATGGCTGAAATGATTAGTTCGTTATCCAATTACTTGCCAAGTAATTTTTAGTCACGGACTAATGGTGGCAGCCTGATACTGACCCCTGGAACTCCTTCCACTGGTAATCACTGGCATCTCCCAGAACAGACATGTTGAAAGCCTTAACGCATTCATCTCCGACGGTAAGGAACTGGGCTGAGGAGGGGCAGCCAGTTTGCATGTGTGAGTCAGAATCCTTTTAATGCTTGTTCCAATGCTCGTCTCGCTAGCTATGCTGACCACTCGACCCCCAGTGCTATCACACTCGTGTGACAAATTCAACAGCGTAGCAGAAAAAGAAGAAAAGCGCAGCGCTCTGGCTTTAGTGCTGCACGGGTCTTTGGAGGGAAGAGATGGGCTGTAGCAGAAGCCTTCAACTCCAGTCTACTCTAACAAGCAGCATGTGAGAGGAATTAGATTCCATAACACTTGTCCCTCCTCAACAACAGGCTCTACGCTTGCCACTGATCCCAAACACTCACACACACACTGCACTACAGTCACACAGAACTCGTGCAGAGGGAGGAGGCATGAGAAAAGTGGCAAAGATTAAAAAGTCAGCTGGAAGCTTTCCTAATACTCAGTGAGTCTGTCCCATGACAAAAGTGCACCAAGTTTGGGTCTTTCAACACACAGATCCCTTTTTTCTTTAAAGAAGAAGAAATAATTCAAGCTTCTGGATCTACTTTTCCAATGACACTAAGAAAGCTGCAAACGCTGCATTTTGAAAATAGTGTCAAATTAATTGTTTTAATTGTTATGCAAAGGTCCGAATTTACACACAGCTGCTTTAAGCTACCACATTCTAAGGCCAGGCTTTGGCTGAAAAATGTAAAAGAATAAATAAATGAATGACTAAATTTATTCATAGGTTTGATAGTGTGCTTGGCATCATTGTCCTGTTACATGGCTGTCTCAGCCAACCTTTAGCCCTCGATAGATGGCCTTTTACTCCACAATACATCTCCCAGATGTTCTATGAGTGTCACCTGGTCCAGCTCGAGACATGATTATCAGATAATGAGTTCATGGTTTTTAGAAATTTAGAGAACATAAAAATTTAACAATAAAATACATCACTGTTGCAAGAAAGAAAAAAATTAGATTAATACTTTATAAAATTGTTAATCTAGTGATTTAGTATGCAGTGGTAAAATACACAATTCAAAACAGGTTAACTGTTTTATTGCTGCACATTAGAGCTCTGAAGCTTAGTGGACACAGTCAACATAAAATATAACGTCCCATAGCGCAGTAAAGGTGAAGCGAAAATGATTTGGTTTTTTGGCATATCAATGTGAAACTGCTCTTACTGATTGAATGGGTATTTGTGGCATGCGTCCTATGCTCTAACTGCATTTCCAGTAGTGTAAAACAGACTAAGAAGCTAAGTCAGAATCAAGTATAAATATGTTTACACATTTTGTGAATGGTTAAATGAATACACACACATTCCCATGACAACGTGACACACAGTTTGCATTAACAACTGGGATTGCATCATGTATTCCCCAGTACAAACTCTATAGTACTCTTAAAACATTGGTTTTTATTTTTCATTGGTAGTATTTTAAAACACATACCTGAATACATCTGATCGGTAAACGTCCAAAACTTGCTTCTACGGACATACGTCCCCATTCTTATCAATGACCGTTTACCTTCCTAATTCCTATGGAAGCAGTAAACTCTATAGAGTCACGTGAACTCTTTTTCACATAACTGTATACCACAGTTAAATGTAGTATAGCCATCAAAGTGTCTATATCACTGAATCAGCCTGCAGTGTTCTCATTGTATTCATTTTATTATTATTTTTAAACTGTGTGTCACAGTTTTAGACGTCCCATATCATGCTGCTTTTGTGGCTTTAGTTTCTAGAAGTAACCTCTTTATATGCACATGCACGCTTCCATAGTAAATACATTCATTTTCATTTACCAGTTAGATGTTAACAGTCAGAATGTGGTTCAGTAAGCTGGCTTGAGGAATCCTGTACTGCTTACATTGAGGGCAGGATGGGTTAAATGTTTTTCAAGAACACTTTGAAGCTCAAACAACAGTCCAGTATCTCACAATTTACTTGGCTTTCATTTTTTTCTGAAAAGAAAATATCCCGATGTCAGATCTTGTTGTGCTCATTCACCCTGTGTGCAAAGCATCTCTCCTCACTCACACACATTTTTAAACAAGAAAGTCTGTGGCCAGTTCACGCATGAAAAAACATCACGCACCAACTAATTTTCACGCACCTGTCCATAAAATAAGTTAATAACTTCAGTAAATGAAAATAATGAAACTCTTTAATTTGCAGTAGCGTCCTTCTGAACGCGATGACGTTTACTGTGAAAAGGGGTAAACGTCATCGCGCTAGCCCATGTTCAAGATGTGTGTGTTTAAAAAACAAAAAGCCCCGAAGTTTTGCAGGTTTTTGCCTGATAAAATCATCTGCTTCTTTTATGCTTTTATTGCGGGCGACAGATAAACACGAAAGAAAAATTACATTTGATGAAGGCTTGAACAGTCTGAGAAGCTACATTCATGAATGCTACTTGGAAAATGAGCCACAGAATCATGTGAGCAGGCAGAACCAACACCGGAGTGTTTGATATAAGCAATCATACTGCCGCAAACCTATAAGAGGTCACACTTTGCATGACAAAACGATTCAAACCCGCTCATACCTGTTAACTTTACACTGTATTGATAGTCCTGAACTTCACTTAAATGCCGTTTTATTTTCTTCATTGTGTATATGAGGTCACTTTGAAATTCGGCACAGATATGTTGCTTTGACAAAACTTCACATCACTTCACCGGGATTCTCTTGATATTCCGGTAAAACACGTAACAAAGGGAATTAAAACCATAACTGAAATATGTACTACATGTTAGAAAGGGGCTTAAAATGATCCGCCTGCTCTTTAGACTTTTTTAATGGTGGTGGACTCCATTTAATCACGATTAATACAAAGATTAAAATGAAAGCTGGGTCAACGGCTAGAACATGGGCTAAATCCTGGTGAGCTAGTTAGCTTATAGCCTAAAGAGCATTAGCTCGGAGTACAAAACCAACTCACCCTCCTGTGGGAGACAAGAAGTCTCCGTCCTCATCGTCCCCAACGAACATTTTTTAAAAGTTTGAAGCCTTCGTCTATTAAATAAAAGAAACGCACAAAAATATATTAACTGTTTGACATGACTAGTCTGCGACTTCCCCTTCCTGCTTGTGCAAAAGTCAGCTGACTGTCCACCTGATCCGAGTTCAATTGACCGCAACTACCACTAGAGGGGGCCAAAGACCATATATAATCCCTGAAACACGACCAGGACAGGTGAGGTAGGCAAACGGCACAAGGTCATCAGGAGTTGAGTGTTGCTCAGGCTGTGTCCCAATCCAGGGTTTGCAGCCTTAAAGGCCGATTACATTACAGCGGCGCGACGAAGGCTGTCCCAATTCAAAGGATGCTCGAAATGCGGCCCTCAAATGTGGCCTTCATTTCCCTGAATTTTATGGCTGTGGCGGTGTAGACTTCATGGCCCAACATATCCCACAATTCATAGCGCGGCAGTCAGTGTGGATAATTTTGCCACAGACGACAGAAGCGGAGCGGTCAAAGGGTAAACTGTCAAAAGTAAGTACTGAATATGATGTCACTTATTTATGTGCAAATGTTTAATAATGAAGAACATTAAAACATGTCGGCCACATGTCGGCCACATGTCGGCAAAGTTATGTGACATTAGTGATGTTTGTACTTTCAGCGTTTACTTGGTTTTAAAGCCTTTAAAATATAATAATACAATAGTCGACCTTAATCTTACAGAGAATGTGATGATTTTGTGGATAATTAAAGTCAGTCATATATCCACAAACACAACAAGCTGAAAGTCAGTGATGCTGCTCGGTTTGCAGTCCTGAAATCACGGCACAAGCAGGATTCACTGCACTGTTAATGTTAGCTGTGTTATATTGCTGCCTCTGTTCAGGTCACACATGTGTCCACTGCACCATCTGGAACTCTTCTTGTTTACACTCGTAATAACACAAACACTAAATCCTGCTTCTCTGGTGCTGTTGTGTAGCAGTGTGTACACCTGAGACTGTCACCTGTCTGTCTGTCCTGCACTCTCTCTCTGTTTCTTTCTCTCTGATTGTGGAATAAAAGTATGAACATGTGTTTATAAGTTACACTTGTGTTTGAATCCTGCAGCTTATCACACATTTGATTTCCATGTGTGACGACTGCAAGTGTCCAGAGTGAGGACAGACTGAGGGACCCACTGCTGCACATCATCTGTGAGGCTTTGCACCCCTGATGATCCACCAGGACAAACTCAACAGTGTGTGAGGAAGAGGAGGAGGAAGAGCCAGCAGCAGCTGACAGATGGAGAGAATAGACAGACTGTTCCCTGTTTGTGAAGGACTGCTAGGAAAGTTTAACATAACTGTCTGTGCTGAATCAGTCTTATTAGGTAATGTTCAAATAATTTTATCATCCCAGTGTTTTCAGTGTGGGAGAAAGTACTCAGGGCCTTCAAGTTACACACTATGAAAGGCAGCAACAAGTTTAATGTTCAGAAACCTAAAGTCTGTATCAGCAGCAGAATGGAGCTAAAAATAAATGTTGGTTTCAGTTCTATGAAGCTTTGAGTATTTTGGATCAGTAGCTGCTGTGTTTGTTGCATCATATTGCTGTAATTGTTTATATGCTTTATATATTCTGAGCTAAGTTGATCTATAGTGTTACATCATATTCTATAAGGATGTTATGTGTTTGTAGACTTTCTGCCCAGTTTGACCCATTTAGCAGAAGTCAGCCTGTTTAAGGCTCTGATATCTATTCTGTGTGACTTAAAGCAGTTATGACATGGTCTGATTTTCTCACCCAATAAAGGAATATTTCATATATCAGTCTACTCTTCATTTTATCAGACACAGTTATCACAGCTCGTACATTTTCTTTTTACACATATATGTAAGCATTGAGCCAAATTTAGTAATGCCAACATATTAAAAGAACAATATTTGTCTCTTATATATAATACATCTATATATACACTGTCACAGATACTTGTTTTAAGTGAAGATTTAAGGTGATAGGAAATATAAATAAATGCACAATCTTTACTGAAGCTCAGTTGACAGAGTTCAAGTTCACTGCTGTAATATAATAATCTGACAATAACTATAATATTGGCCATATTATATTTACATTACCAAAGTGAGATGATTTTAGTCTCATGACCAACATCAGCTAATTGTTATTTACTAGCTAATCTTAAATGACTGCTCAGTACAGAAAAGCCCAACAATCATGTTTTACAGTCACGTGGTCTCAGCCTCAGATACTCAACTGATCAAAGTGATCTCAGTGGGGAAAAAACGAATTTACAAAAAAACATTGTTCTCCTTCATTTCTGTCAAACAAACTGTATGAAACGTTTCGCGCGGTTAGTATTATGGTTGCTAGGCAACCTGAGCAGCGCGACGAAGGCTACACCGTCCCATTTCACAAGCCTCGCACTTCCGCACTTCTCGTGCTTCCTAGCACGCGCCGTACCTAGTACGCGAACTGCGCGTACTCCGAAGCATGGGTCGCTGGATTGGGACACAGCCATTCAGGGGACGCTGTCCTTTAGTCAACTCTGACCTTCGACCTTACGAGAAAAAGAAGAAAAAGAGCAGAGAATAGTTTCAAAGATAAAATAAAAGTAGTAAAATACATTAAATTCTGCTGAGCTTCCATTGTTATTCCTGATTTTTAAAAAAGACAAATGTGAAATTCATAATCAATGAGGGCTATGATCTCTACACATGCGACTGAAATGACTGCTGCTGTACTTTTGGGAGCACTAATTATTACAAATAATTGTTATTGCTTTGTGGTTATTATATATGTAGTACATTTCATATATTATATCAATATTTTTTTTAATGAGGTGAAGATACTATACATACATATTCACATCTGGTTTATCAATATTTAATGAAATCATTTGAATGTTATAAAATTATTTCTATAAATTTACTGTGAAAAACATTCTGAAGCCACACATCTGATTTAAATGGGATTATTAAATACTCGTGTGCTTCCTCCATCTTTTTTTCAAGTGTTTTCCTACCATTGTTTTAAAAATAGATCTCATTATATTCACATAAATGCAAGCACATTTCCCTCCATCAGTGTTAATACTGAGTAAGACTCAAACCTTCCTTGTTTGCCAAGTTCATTAAACGAGCTACATTCACTGGCTCAACTCCAAACAGCATAGGTCAGTCCTGACCGACAGCAACACAGTTTAATGTGATATGAGCACTGGTGTTTGTATGTAAATGTATTTGCAGACACTAACAACACTCCATCCTTTCTGTGAAAGTATAAGTGGACCACTTGCAAGCACAGATTGGTAAACTGTTAAATGCAGACTGAGTTATCTCAAATAACTTATTTTTATGATGAGATGTCTGTTTGCCTGCGTCAGGCTGGCGACCTGTCCAGGGTGTACCCCGTCTCTTGCCCTATAGTAGCTGGGATAGGCTCCAGGCCCCCCGGGACCCTGATAAGGATAAGTTGAAGAGAATGGATGGATGTTCACGGCGTACACAGAACAAATCTTGCTGACACTGATAATGTACAGATTTCACCCTTGGCATTCCCATGAGGTTGAGTAGTGTCCTAAAATCCAAAACATTCCCTTTAGTTCATGCATGTTGATACATGAAATATCTTTGCCACTAGGCTAGGAGAAAATGTGGTATGTCATTGATCCGATTACAAAGTCAGAGCAAATATCTAGACAGTGATTGTGTAATACAGCTAAACATTTAATGTCATTTTATTAGGAAAAATTAGATTTTACATCAAAGTAAAATATGTTTCTCCATTCTTTCTTTTTTAATTGAAGTGGCAACCCCCCTTCTGATCTCTCTGGATAGATTACCCCTTCATAACAAATGTAGGGCTGAATCCAGCCAGCATGTTTGGGCCAAAAATTCAAATTTATTTTAAATCTAACTGTCCAACTGTCTCCAATATGACCTTATTGGAGCTCTTTGTTTGTTACCTGCTGCTTTAAAAATGTTTCCTTGTGGTATGAATGGTAGTATTGTGTCGACCCACTGGAACATAAAGAAAAACATCCTTTAAAGCACAACTGAATGTATTTTATGATTGATTTGAAATGTGAAAGTGTAGTATCTAATGGTGTCGTGGGCTGTTTCATAGGCTTCCTCAGATTTCTTGATAGCCACCCTATGCATCGTGTCACTTCATCCCTCAACACTCGCACAGACGTAATAGACAATTTAATACAATCCACTTGCTTTACTCTCTTTCAGTATTTACAGCAATATTATGGCATCTAAGGCATTTTTCACTTGTCAAAAAATATACAAAAATAAAGTTGCATCTGTTTCTTCCCATGTCACAACTGTCATCAGTCCATCACTTTTGCTGCGCCTAGGAAGAGCTAGGTGATTTTCCTGTTCCGCTTCGCTCTACGTGTGGACGGAAATCTGATGAACTCAAATGGTTTACTTTGGTCCGTGTTGGGGAAGGGAGGTAATCCTGTGTGCAGCCTCTTGATGAAATGGACTTCTCTCTGATTCTCCCTCGTTCTGGAGGCTTTGATGGGCCTCCCTTTCCGGGTGAAAGCCACATACCAGCCCTCATACTTGGCATTCTGGAAGGCTGTGTAATTGTTCTCCAGTACAATCTCAGTGAAGATACAATCTTTGCTCCGGCCATTTGGCTGTGTGAGAAGACAGAAAGGTTTCTTGTGTTACACCTGGACAAAAACTGATTCATCTATATATAAAATTATTGCTGGAACTCATGGAATAAATGACTTTATACAGTGTCAAGAAAATGTCAGTTCAAACAGCTTAAAATAAGACTAACATTTGGAAGACAAAACCAAATTCTGATATAAATGAGATGCTGAGAGAACGAGCAATAACCCAGAACAATAACCCTTCTTATTTCAGTTTACTCAACAGTGAGCTTCTGCTGACTCACTTATGCAAATAGCTTCTGATGTGTGTCAGGTAGAATTCTTATTTTCTTTCTTCACTAATTGCAAAAACAAAACGTATTCAGATTGCCTAAGGTGACTGTTAGGGCTGGAACTGGCTGGAGCCTTTATGACTTGTATTCATGGATTTCAGTTGGAATTATTGTTCTATTTGTTCCCTTATTGCCAAGATTTGGAAGAAAAATGGAAAACCAAAACGTTCATATTATCATTGCCTACGATTAGTTAGGGTTAAAGTTGTGATCGTCAATGATAACGACTTAAGCCTCACGTGGTTAAATGCTGGCAAATATTGTTACCTTTGCACAGAGATGTGCTAGCTGTCTTTATGCTGCGCTAAGCTTCTGATTTTAGATTATGTTAAAACAGTTGATAGGTATCAAATTAAAAATGTAATCACCCCTTTCCCCAATGATCAAAGGAAACTAATGTGATTTAATCATTTGTTGTCATCTTCTGATATGTTGATAACAGGTACAATCTATAATACTAGAAAAATGTAACAGAAAATGTGTGATGGTTACATTCAAGTTTGTTGCAACTTTGTACACAGAATTATTGAAAAGAACTGTTCTTTTTATCTTTACCTACAGACTGTGTCACTGAACTTCTTATCTCTGTACAGATATCACAGCAGCCACAATTTCAACACCTCTGAATCGTGATGAGAACAAGATTTATGACTTGTCATGTCAGCCAGATATGTGATTCCATCTTTTCCATTTCCGTGAAGGAAGTGGAGAGTTGACTTATGACCAAACACACAGGGTGTGCATGATGGGAGGGTATTTCCCCCAGTCATTGTCAACCATGGCCAATAGGACTGAGTGATATCACTCAGTCCTGAGAGGATCCCTTTTTTCCAGTACTACATCATGTCCTGAAGTGACTGACAAGGTATGAGAATTCAGTAACAATGGACTGGAGCTTTAGCATCTGAGCTACAGTGTATGTTTTATTGGATATGCAGTGTGTTAAAGTAAAGTCTGTATTTCCTCTGAGGAAAAGTTTTCTCATAAGTGGTAAGTTTTCTTATGGGAAGATGGTTACGCTAACTTTACATGCTACAGACGGAACAATAGCACTGATGTGTTCTACCTGATGTGTTCATTTTCAAGATGTTCAAGGTGTTCATTTTGCCTTAACCTCTCAGTATCCACCAGCATCCACCAGATCATTGGGAACCTAGGGTTACAGTTAGGGTTAGGAGTGGGGTTTGCGTTCAGTTAATATCTACCCCAAATAAAAGTTTTGGAAAAAAAAATACTGCACTGGCAAAGTGTGCTTCATTTAAAATATAAAATATTGTAGTTTCTGAAAACCTTCCTATTTAGAGTGTAGCTAAAACAAAACCCAACACTAACCCTAGATGGGTTGACCTGGTGGATGTCTACTATAACACAGTTTGACTGCTTTTTTGTTTCTTTATTTCTTTTTGCTTCACCACATTTGTCCCCTACTTTGCTCACTAAAGTCAGCATAGGTGTAGTTTCTGTGTTAACACATGCTCCTCAACACATACCTTTCCAACAAGCTTCCCCTTCCGGTTCATACAGAGGTAGCGCCCACTTTCTGCACCTCTTATCCTAACTCGACTGCCAAAGGTGTCTGTCTCAACAAACAGGCGAGCTGCGGGAAAGACACAAGACTGTCAGGGGGCTGAAGACAAAAGGAGCCTAGGACACAGACTCACTTTTGTCGTGTGTGTGGAATAAGGCATGTACAAAATGTCTTTATGGGAATCAGGTATTATTGAAAACACACAGTGACACTGAAATATAAAGCTCAATTTCTTCATAGTATGACCAGCATTTAGTGTCTGCTATTCACTACAGATATAAAACCTGCAGGGATAATGAGTTAATGCTGTTAGTATAAGAATCTGCACTTCTTTGCTCTGTGGACTCTGTTGAGCTGAAACTCCTTAGTGATAACAACCTGATGAAAGTCAAAACACCAACTGATTAAACAAATGTTATGTCTGGTCATTAAAGACCTAGATCTTGCAAGCTGAATATACATTCTCACTTATTATTCTGCAGTTAATCATGGCCATTACAACAGTCTTGTGTATTGGGACTACAGAAACAAAGGGCTTGTCCTAATCAGCCACTAAATTCATCAGACGATGGTTTCATGGATGCAGCAGGGAGGCTGAATTAACATACAGGACTGAAAACACCTCAAAGTGGGAGGGACGGGCAGGCTGGATGTGAAACTGCTGGCTTTGCCTGAGGACATCAGTGCCCAGCAGGGGCTAAATAGCTGCGCTGTGGGGAACCACAAAACTCCAGATTGTCACTAATTCCTCGGAAGAGTCTCTTTAACAAGGCATTGTCACTGATTGCAGACTAGTGTACTGCATTCTGCCAAACTATGCAAAACCCTTAACCTCTTAACCTCCACCAAGTCATTTGTGACTTATTGGGACAGGAGAACGGTTTCGGTTCAGCTGACGTCTCAGTGGATTTCAACTGAATCTCTACTGAATATAGAATTTTCTCCTATTTGGAAGATCGAAATGTTAAAGCTTTTAACAGAAAAAAATGTATGACACTTTATTAACATGTTCAGCTACTTTGTGGAAAATGGCCCTTTTTTAGTATGTGGCTAGCATCATTTTGTGCCTTTTGATGATGCAACTATTACAATATATAGAAATTGTGGAATGAACAAACTTTTGGATTTTGGAAAAATAAATTAATACTCAAAGCCTACTGATGATATCCATGATTTTTAAATATCAAATAGATTGTGAATGTAATACACATTTGAGATATGGTAAATAAGTATGCAATTGCTCTTTTCAAGGTTTCTGTACAGGTATAGTTACATAGTCACAAAATGTACTATCATTATCATCATTATTATTGTTATTGTTATTATTATTATTATTATTATTATTATTATTATTATTATTATTATTATTATTATTATAGTTTGCTAAGGAAACATTAATAATAATATCAGTAATATTTTACATGAATATTCAGCCATAATATTAATGTAGAGAAAAGTTCATATTGTGGCAGCTCTACTCAAAATAAAAATACAATCCGGTGGTGAGTCTGTCAATATAAATGTATTAAATTATATCTAAATGTATAAAACTAGTTTGTGATCATTACATATTTATCCCGACACGTTTTAAATGATGTTAATTGCCCAAATGTTAACTGTGCTTCACAGTATGCGTGTTTGAACAAAAATGTACCTTTACATTAAGAAAAAGAAGAACATAAAACAAATCAGTTGAAAATCTTTTTCACGTAAATGTTTTTGTATTATTTTTTCGAGGGATGGGCTGCTGGAAAGAAATATCTTTATATCATGAAATATCTACCGGTAGGCCTTAGTGATCGTAATCCTTGGTTATTCTTAAAGTAACTTGTTAGCTCTTACCGTACAGATTTCCATCCTCGGCGGTGGCGGTGACCCTTTTGCCGTGAATCTGGACGTGTTTCCCGCTAGTGCGACTGTAGAGCTGGTAAACTCTGACCTGTCTTCGGCTGAGCTGGTCCGTCACTGCGCCCTGCGTCCTCACATACTGGTTAAAATTAGGAGACGGGTGATTCTCCCCCTTTTTTATGCAAAGGGAAAAATGAAATACATAATGTTGTCTTTCTAATCTGGGATAAAGAAACGATAGCCAATTTTAGAAGCACCAAAATACGTCAGATTTTTTTCACAAATGAATATTCTTTTGCACACTAACATCGGCACTCATATTCAAATGTCGTTTGGATCGCAGCCTTGTAATTGTTCCTTCTTTCAGCTATTCCTTATTGTTAACAGGTTTAAGTTTTAGTGGCTTACCTGAGCCTGACACCACAGCACGAAAAAATGAAACGATCTGCAGGAGTAACAAAAAATGAATGAGCAACAAAGAAGTGATTTTTTTGTGGCTATCATACAATCAGAGTGTGTGGCCCGCTTACATGTAAATACAGTGTTGGTTTATTCCATACATTCTCTCTCTTATTTTAACCGGTCAAGGAGCAGAGTTCTTTCGGCAGTAAATCCCAGAAGGATGCGGTAAATAAATCCAAGCGTTCCCACAGTGTCGCATATGCACTCCTGACCTGTCCATCCACACCGACAAAGTCTGCAGCAGTTATTTCCTGTCACATTTATCAGAAAACTGATCCAGCTGATTGGGTAGTGAAAAATTCTTCGAAACATCAAAAGCGGACGCATCCATTATAAAGCAGAAAGGCTGTAATGCTGCTCTTTACATGACTAGGATGGAAACGTGAGGGGATCCCCAGCTCGCTGCGCTGCTGCTTGGTTTGATTCCAGCTTTTGAAAAGCCCTCTGTGTCACTGGGACCCGGCTACTCACTGGTTAAATGGTGAAAGGCTCAAGTCCCTCCTTGAAATCTTGTGGGTGGGGACAGCAGCGGGACCAATAATTTACAGTTTGTCAGAAGTGCTAAAACAGATTTCTCGAAACTTTCTGAGCTTTTCTTGAAACTGTAAATGCAAAATACAGTTTTCACAGCAAATCTGCATCACACACAGTTTCAGTACAACGAAAAACTCGTTTGCCCTGAACAAAGGTTCAGTCAGTCTGTTTGTTGCAGATGTTGATGATTACGCTTCAATTCTTTAAAAATACCCACAGGATCTATTTTTCGATTTACCCCTGCAATTCACTGCTGTCGTGGATTAGTGATATATAAATAACTGAAGCGAATGCTGCTGTCAGTGTTGTGTTTAAGAAATGACATCTGTGCTTTAGTTATGTTCAACTTGTCCTTCCAGAGGGAAACACCTGGGACAGGTCGCCTGTCTGTCAGGGTTTAATCTACTTTCAACATTAATTACAGCACTGTGTTTGAAAATGAGAAGCCTAATAGCAATTTATGGGAAATGTTGGGAGGTGTTAATGAAACTATAGCAACCCCTCACAACACTTCTGCTTGTGTTACCTGGTCACACTTTGGGCTCATGTAAAACAAATCATTTAGACAAAAAGTGTGTTTTTTCTTCACATGAGCAATCAGCATCCCGAGAGAAGCTCCCGAGCTGCGCTAACAGTGGAGTTCAGAACAGCCTTTTCTTAATCCGGCCAAAACAGTGTAAGAAATCTACGCAAGCCAATTTTGGATGTTGTCCTTAGGTTTTTTTTTCTGTTCCGATTTAATGTTGAAAACCACTCTAGTTTGTAAAAGCTCTCTGTTCAAGATAAATGACCTTTTGTTTTCCTACCCCACATAAAGCTTTATAATGTGAAAACAGGAGTGCAACTGGACACAATACCAGTGCAAGATTGTTGAAACCCAGCAGATAAACATCAGTCACCAGCTCTGCTATGTTTGCTACAAGTGTGAGACGGACAGCACATGAGTTTTCTGAAAAAATATATATAGCAGTTTCTGCCTTACCTGAAGGCTCTTCCTGGAGCACTCACCTCACTTACTCAACTGCCTGCAGCATTCTCTCCACCTGTGGAAAAGCAGACCAGTCACCTCTTCCTCAGGAGTCCAAGTAAGCTACCTCACTTTCACTCACTAATTGGACTTTCCTTACAGAACTTATTTGGACTTCTCAGACTAATAGCTCTCTGTTCACCCAGAGTCACACCTGTCATGTTCATATCAGCTAAGAAGAGTCACCTCCGTCCTTGCTGCCTAAGTTCAGCCCATGTGGCCCATTAACAAAAAGTGGTTTGGGGTTCAGTGGTTGAAGCACTGATCTTCCACTCAGCAGATGCCCAGTAGACATTAAAGCAATAGTCAGTGGTTTTGAGACTGCATACTGGCCACTGTGTTCCCGTATTACATTCCCTATGGGCTGTTTTAACTGCATGCAATCAACGCATGGTCAGATACACGATATTGTCAAAGGTAGTCTCTTTCCCATGTAAATCACTGAATTCGGGAGTTCCAATCATTTCCATGGCCACAGGTGTATAAAATCAGTGACCTAGTCATGCAGACTGCTTCTACAAACATTTGTGAAAGAACGAGTCTCTCTCAGGAGCCCCCTGGGGAACAAGTCCAGTCATGAAAAGGCCTCGCTACTAAATATTCCACAGTCAACTTTTAATGGTACTATAACTATGTGAAAGCGACTGGTAATGACAGAAACTCAGACAAGAAGTGGTAGGGCTGAATAAAATCACTTAGTGTGGTCGGTGGATGCTGAGGCAGAAGGTCTTCATCTTTCTGCATAGTCAATTGTTACAGACCTCCCCACCTCATGTGGCCTTCGGATTAGCTCAAGAGCAGCGCATGAAGAGCTGCATCCAAACCTTATATCACTGAGCACAATGCAAATCCAGGGATACAGTGGTGTAAAGCACATCTCCACTGGACTGTAGGTGTAGACGGGTTCTCTGGAGCGATTAATCACGCTTCTCCATCTGGCAATCTGACGGATGAGTCTGATCTGCGGTTGTTTTTCAGGAGTTGGGCTCAGATCCTTAACTCCAGTGAAAGAAACTCTTAATGCTTCAGCATACCAAGACAGCTCTGGACAATTTCATATTCCCAACTTTCTGGGAACAGTTTTGGCATGAACGTTACGGTTCCAATCTGACCGTGCACTAGCGCACAAAGCAAGGGCCATAAAAGCATGAATGAGCGAGTTTGGTGTGAAAGAACTAGACTGGCCTACAGAGAGTCATGAGCTCAAACAGATGGAATACATTTGGGGTGAATTAGTATCATCAGTATCTGACCTCAGCTGACCTGGAAACTTCTGTCCAGGTACCCTCTCCTCCAACAAAATGGGAAACCCTGAACAAACCTTAATTCTGTGTTGCATTGTCAGGATTTAGAAATTTGATTTAGAGCAGTAAAATGTTACCTGCATGCAAAATGCTCAAAAACAATAAACAACAAGAAGAAAACAGAAAATCAAACAGAAATGAAAAAAGACGAATGAGACAAAATGAAAGAGAAAATAAAGGAAGGTAAAAAAGAGGAGCCAGAAAGGACAAGGAAAAGAAAGATGATGGGGAGAATTAGAACAGGGGAATATGAGAGGTGAAAAAGAACAGAAAAGGCAAGTGGAGAAAAACTAAAGAGGGGAATAGGAACGAGAGAAAAGGTAGAGAAGAAAAAATGATCAAAGAAGATCTGAGAAGACAGCAGAGCTGGTAGATGGGCGTGTATTTTGTTAGCTGCTGGGTCCAGATGAGGTGTATTTTGTGAACAACAGTGTAACATGAAGCTTCAAGTGCCTTCACATCTTGGCCTTCTCACGTTCTCTTGACCTCACTACTACAATCATCCCCACCGAGGGCAATAAAGCAGTAAAATGCAGCAGTTAGGCATCTCTGACATGTTGATCTGTTTTTAACTGCTTGACAGGAGTCACTGTTACTGACTGCTGATGTCACCTTTACTGTAAGCCCATCAACTCATCCATCAGTTCTCCTCTAGTGGAACAACAATTAGTATTGTCTTAGTAAGAAAACACACACTTAGTAATGTGAGTGATGATTTAACAGCATGATGCAGGCTGCAGCAAGTGTGTTTTTGTTTGCCTGGGGAAATAACTTGGCCTGTGCCAGCTTATAATGCTGCAGTGACAGTTCCACATCATCCATGTGATGAGAACGCTCTCTCCCATTCACCGTAAACTGTCTGAAAGAAAAAATAAACTGACAACAAATTTCTTACAAACAGCATAAATTCAGTGACTGAGTGAATGATTTGTTCATGTGATAAATGAAATGATAAAACCTGGATTTCAGACAATAAGAAAACTAAGACTAGGAAAATTATATTAGAGATTATATGGTTAGAAATGAAAAGTAAATACAAATATATGTTTATTTTTAACTGTGAAAGGAATACTTTGATCAAACTGGAAGCATCACTGCTTGCCGTGAAACTGCTGAACTGCAAATTTCTCAGAAGAAAATTTGTTAGTGTGTCTGTGCAGCGTTCCCTGTTTCTCAGGGACATCTGAGGTGAAACGAGTTTGAAATGATTCTTTTTCCAAAATAATTTCTATTAAAAAAATGAAAAGAACTTGGATCGGAGCACCATCCCTACAAATTACTTTGGAAACGGTGCACACCAAGGTCGCTGGCCTACGCTATAACTTAAATACGTTTTGTGCTCCAAATCAGTGTGTTGAAATTGTGACTTAGCATCCTAAGAATACTGTAGCTATCATGGTTGTTAGGTTGAGGGTATAAGATAAATGCCTGACCACTAATCTTTTCCTTAAGCTGAATCTGTGATTGAAATGCATCTTATCGAAAATCCATATACATAGTTGGGGTAGTGAACCGTGCACTTTCATTGTATGTTAGTTTTTGGTTTTTATTATAATCTGGTTGAGTTTAGTGATAAAAAAAATGTGGTTAATTTCTTTTATAAAACAGGTTTAGATGTCAAAAATTAATGGCTGGGTTTGGATTAAAAAAACAAACAAAAAAACAACAACCTAGTTCTAGTCTTGTTGTAGCCCTGATGAACAATCAATATGTAACATGAGAACAGGTTGGGCATTAGCATTGTGCTGACCATTGCGTACTTGCATTCTGTTTATGGATCCTTACTCATCCCAAATACTTTGTATATCCCAGAAACACTTTTCACAAAGTGTCTGTGAAGGTTCTCAGTCATCCAGGTCATCGTAGTCAAAGGAGCTTGTCTATACGTACAAAGATTAAACATTCATAAAGATATTCTGTCAGCAGGTCCGCAGATCGCATTACCGTCAGTTAAGCTGCTTTATACCAGCTCAGAATATGTTATGGAACTGATTTCAAGACTTTTGGTCCCAGTTAAATTAATGACCTACTGGTACCACACAAGGCAGTTACAGTGGGGCAAAAAAGTATTTAGTCAGCCACCGATTGTGCAAGTTCCCCCACTTAAAATGATGACAGAGGCCAGTAATTTGCACCAGAGGTACACTTCAACTGTGAGAGACAGAATGTGAAAGAAAAATCCATGAATCCACATGGTAGGATTTGTAAAGAATTTATTCGTAACTCAGGGTGGAAAATAAGTATTTGGTCACCTCAAACAAGGAAAATCTCTGGCTCTCACAGACCTGTAACGTCTTCTGTAAGAAGCTTTTCTGTCCCCCACTCGTTACCTGTATGAATGGCACCTGTTTGAACTCATCATCTGTATAAAAGACACCTGTCCACAGCCTCAAACAGTCAGACTCCAAACTCCGCCATGGCCAAGACCAAAGAGCTTTCGAAGGACACCAGGAAAAGTATTGTAGACCTGCACCAGACTGGGAAGAGTGAATCTACAATAGGCAAGCAGCTTGGTGTGAAAAAATCAACTGTGGGAGCAATCATCAGAAAATGGAAGACATACAAGACCACTGATAATCTCCCTCGATCTGGGGCTCCACGCAAGATCTCATCCCGTGGGGTCAAAATGATCATGAGAACGGTGAGCAAAGATCCCAGAACCACACGGGGGGACCTGGTGAATGACCTGCAGAGAGCTGGGACCAAAGTAACAAAGGTCACCATCAGTAACACACTACAACGGCAGGGAATCAAATCCCGCAGTGCCAGACGTGTTCCGCTGCTGAAGCCAGTGCATGTCCAGGCCCGTCTGAAGTTTGCCAGAGAGCACATGGATGATACAGCAGAGGATTGGGAGAATGTCATGTGGTCAGATGAAACCAAAGTAGAACTTTTTGGTATAAACTCAACTCGTCGTGTTTGGAGGAAGAAGAATACTGAGTTGCATCCCAAGAACACCATACCTACTGTGAAGCATGGGGGTGGAAACATCATGCTATGGGGCTGTTTTTCTGCCAAGGGGACAGGACGACTGATCCGTGTTAAGGACAGAATGAATGGGGCCATGTATCGTGAGATTTTGAGCCAAAACCTCCTTCCATCAGTGAGAACTTTGAAGATGAAACGAGGCTGGGTCTTCCAACATGACAATGATCCAAAACACACCGCCCGGGCAACAAAGGAGTGGCTCCGTAAGAAGCATTTGAAAGTCCTGGAGTGGCCTAGCCAGTCTCCAGACCTCAACCCCATAGAAAATCTGTGGCGGGAGTTGAAAGTCCGTGTTGCTCGGCGACAGCCCCAAAACATCACTGCTCTCGAGAAGATCTGCATGGAGGAATGGGCCAAAATACCAGCTACTGTGTGTGCAAACCTGGTAAAGACCTATAGTAAACGTTTGACCTCTGTTATTGCCAACAAAGGTTATGTTACAAAGTATTGAGTTGTATTTTTGTTATTGACCAAATACTTATTTTCCACCCTGATTTACGAATAAATTCTTTACAAATCCTACCATGTGGATTCATGGATTTTTTTTTTCACATTCTGTCTCTCACAGTTGAAGTGTACCTCTGGTGCAAATTACTGACCTCTGTCATCATTTTAGGTGGGGGAACTTGCACAATCGGTGGCTGACTAAATACTTTTTTGCCCCACTGTATAGTGCTTTAGAGCCTCAGACCTCGGGCCTCAGTGTGTGGACAAGTCTTTATCTCCTTTTCTGACTGCGTGCCAGCTGTTCCTTTGATGTGCTCTTGATAGTGCCTGACGTTGTTTTTTACGTTGTGAATGGAGATCATTTTTCAAAACAGTTCTAGAGTGGATAAAATTTTCTTTTTAACAAGTGTGTTGAAAAATCGCATAAAAAAAAAAAACTACATACATGTTCGTATAGACAAAACTTAAATCAAGAAAGGGAATAGAGTATTGGCAGTCAGGGCCACTAAAGCCCTGGAATAACTTAGCAGGAGAAAACCAGGCAGTGTAAGTCAACAATGTATTTCAATCCCACCTTTTAAGGCTGTCTCTTCATTCATAGTATTTCAAAGACTCTTAAGCACTGTGCTGCAGCCCACACATGATGCAAAGCTCTGAAGCTGTTCAGATGTTTTTCTAGAGCAAAGCGCTTTTTGTTTCAATGTTAGTATTTCTTTTGCTCCTGACATTAGCTGACACAAACTGGACTTACTTTATAAGTCACATTAACAATTCACCTCATAGGTAGCATTCTGCAAGCTTAAGAAACATGACCCGCAGTTACACAAGCTAGCAGGAATTATTCTGTACTTGATGTATGATGGCTGTTGCAGGACTTGCTGTCATCACTTTGGAACTCACTGTTTTCTCGTTGTCAGCAAGATGTTTATGTAATGGGATACAGAATGAAGATTCAGAGGAGATGGCCCTCATGTAGCTTGCCCTGCTCCTCTACATCGTCAACTTCCAATACATATGTCAAACACATTACTGCAGGGCAGAAGATACAGAAAATATTTAATGCCACATGCAAAAACTCTGTATAATACACCTGCAAGGCCCTTTATAATTCTTCTTAAATCCCGTTTGTTTTATCTGATAGTTATATCTTATTATCAGTAATAGCAGACAAGTGCTGCAACAAAGGAATACTCCAAATCTGGGGTAAATAAGACATTTAATATCTTTATCTTTACCCCCAAACGGTTGATTCTGTTCATCTGGCCGTTTTCAATTGGAGAAATGTTTGGTCACTCATCCAAGTGACTTTGGTGTCACCTGGACCTGGTGCACCTAAATGTATAATGAGGGTATGCTGGGAATGCCTAATAAAGGCCGTGGTCCACGAGATCTTCAACTTTCACCAAAGCATTTCAGCAGAAGGATCATCATCAGCACCTCTGTTGCTGAGGCTGCTGCACTGAGCGGTGGCTGCAAGGTTGTTGGTGCCTGTCATGGGGATAACCCTGGAACCAGCTGGTGGACACCAGAGGTTGAAGCAAAAACTTGGATCTGGGGGGAGTTCAGTGAGGCTGTGGAAAAAGAATTACAGACTGCCTTGAAGTGATTCTGGCAAACCCTCAGGGAACACAGGACGGGAAAGCAGTGTTTTACTGACACAGTGTACAGTGTGGTTAGTGCTGCTGATTTCAACCAAGGACTGAGGGCGGTGGAAGGAATACTTCAAGGACCTCCTTAATCCCACTGACACATCTTCCATAGAGGAGGCAGAGTGTGTGGACGAGGGGGGCGACTCAGGTTCTCTCCTCACTCTCACCAGACTTGAGAATGTGCTCCAACTATAGGGAAATCACACTCCTCAGCCTCACCATGAAAGTCCATGCCAGGGTGCTGAAAAGGAGAGTCCATTGGTTTTTCGAATCTCAGATACAGTAGGAACAATTTGTGTTTCACTCTGGTCGCAGGACACATATTTGAGGGTTCATGTGGGTTCATTCAAACAGTCTAAATGTATTTTGTAGACTCGGAGAAGGCATTTGTCCCTTGGAGTATTCTATGGGAGGTGCATCAAGGGAGTGATGGATCGCCAAGGGTACAATTTTTCACAGCCTCCTGGGCACCTCTTGGGTGAGGTGTTCCTTGCAAATCCCATCAGGAGGAGACCCTGGGGCAAACCCTGGAGAGATTATATATCTCGACTGGTCTGAGAATGCCAAACCCAGCCATTAATGTTGTTCTCCTCGACAAGCTGGGTGAGATGGCTGAGGAGAGGGAGTTCTGGACTAGTATATAAAAAAGAAAGAAAGAGAAAACTGATGAATGGATGCATCTTTAAATCCAGCACTATATTGTACACTTTACTGTCTGGACTATCGATTTGGCAGCTGTTTAACTGAAAGTAGTTTGACTTTACCTATAAGTTTTAAAAAGTTTGGACGTTTCTGTGACTTCTATAATGTATGATTTGTACTCACCCTCACTTTAACCCCCATTTGTACTGTTTTTCTGAACACACTGCTCAGGGGTGCTTCCCCCTTCAAACTCCCCCATTTTTATGAAAAAAGCAAAGAGAACATGGACCAGGGGTCGTCTCGTGTCGACCTGTTTGTCCTCCCTGGTTTTCCCTCTCTCTCACCTGTCAGCGTGCATGTGGTCTCTTTATCTATTTCATAGGCAGGGTTCCTCGAGGGTTTTATAATATGAGGCTTGTTCAACATAGGTAACTTTCTGTTATCTGAATTCACTTACACTAACAATGGCGATCAGGATAAATGCCACACGAAGCTGGCTGTCAGCTCATTAAGTTAACCCTGAGTTTCCCCTGCACATTCACATTAAAGGGAGAATCTAACCAATCTCTTCATGGATCATACAACTTTTCTTTCACAGAAAATGATGCTTATTAGTGCTGCCTACTCCAGAGATGTTATCAAACGGTGATTAAACATCTGCAAAGGACATAAAAATACAACAGTTAACTAGAACACAAGAGAACGTAATTAATGCTGCAGAAAATGATTAATCTGGTGAGTTAGCGCTCAGAGCAGTAAAATAAACATTTTAACACCAGTTAATTATTTTACCATGATGGCTACACATTAGAGCTCTGAAACAGTTTGATGCAATTACACATTAAAGCTTACCAACCTAATAAAGGAGAAATTAGTTCAGTTTATCGCAGAACAAAGTGACATTAATTTGACTGATTGAACAGGTATTCTTAGTATGTGCTCTGCTATTTATTAGCTGCCGTGCCAAGTTAATTTCAGCAGCAGCCTTTTCAACTGCACCATATTTGCATAAAAGTCAATAATATTTGTTTAAGAAATTTAATGACATGTGGATACAAATGACAGCATTGTGTCGCCTGCAAGTTTTGGTTTCATCAGACTTTTTTCTTTTGCAAACTCCCACACAACTCCGGCCTTTCTCAGGGCTACTGTAGCTCCAGTGACAAACCAAAGGGGAGCTGGTGGTCTCCAAACAGCTCTGACCACATCGTAAAAATCTCAGCCATAAAGAGCAACTGGCAACTCTTTCTGACCCTGCAAAAATAGAGGCAAAGGTTCAGAAAGTGGGTGGTCCCCTTATGAATGATCAAAAGAAGAGAAAAATTTAAAAAGAAAAGAATGGAGGATTCACTTGGGCGAGCAGTGGGGGTCTTCTTGTCCTTCACAATCAGATCAATCTTCACTGCTCCCAGTCAACTGATTCTGCATCCTAGGAATGTTCTATTCAGAATGTGTGTCATTAGTTTTTATTTTGATGACGGCTCACAGGCAGAGAGAGATGAAAATGTACAACTTCGTGCTTATTACAAAGGCTGCTGACCCTTAGGTATTGCCCTGCCATTTGGAAGCTGACCATTTGAGCTTGCCAAATTTGACACAGCTGACGCAGGCAATAAATTTGAACTAGTTTCCCCACCCCCTATATCTATAATGAGTATTCCTCTTCAAGGTCTTTGTACACACACGTATTCAAGCAATCATAATGGAAATCCTAATGTGATAATCATGGGATAAAAGTTGCCTTAATGAAGAACAATGCCAGCACTGCAGAATTATGAATCTGCACATGTGAAAACAATGTTTAAAATGTAGCATCTGCAAGTCAGAATAAGGTGTGTGAATAACTAAAGCGGATATGTAAGAGGTAATGGGTGACAGACAACATTGTTAAAGTGACCAGACTGTGCAAATCCCTCCCAGTCCTGCAGCGCTCCAATGTCTGACAGGTGAAACCCAAGTTGCTGATCCGTGATTAACACTTGCCAGTTGCAGACAGGCTCTGCCTGCAGATGAAGCAGTCAGAGAACGTAGGAACATGTCAGACTTCAAAACTAATAAAGTGACTCACACAACTGCAATTCTCAGGGCAACAGACACTGAGAATATGGGAGGGTGAGGGGTTACAAGGGGTGGTGCTAATGAAAATAGCTGGACGCTGCCCAGCTACGCAGAGTCCACAGTGTCAAACAGGGCCCAGCATCTGTGTTATTTTTAAGGAGCAAAACGTCACTGAGCAATGAACATGCTCAAGGCGCATATCTAACAGGGTTAGATGCAAGGTCATACCCGAGCCAGATCGCTTTCTGAAGACAGACGCTGTCGCTAATAGTAGTGACACACGTGCTGTTGCTTTGAAGCAGTAACTGAAGAGAGGGCTCGAGAAATTCATTGTTGCCTTTTAATTGATGGTATTGGCATGAAGCTTTCTGTAGTGTAGTTTAAGAACTAACTGATATATACCCACAGACCAGAGCACAGATCCACAGGTGGGACTCTCACAGCTGCTTCTAAAATCTTGACCAAGACTAAATGAGTAAAAAAAACAGAGCCTTTCAATTCTAGAGAATCTCTTCATACTACTCAAATCTCTTTTAAAGCCTCACAAAAACCATTTCTCTTTGTTCTCACTTTTGTTTTATAT
This sequence comes from Haplochromis burtoni, assembly GCF_018398535.1. Lineage (NCBI taxonomy): Eukaryota > Metazoa > Chordata > Actinopteri > Cichliformes > Cichlidae > Haplochromis > Haplochromis burtoni. Next base: position 157,350 of record NW_024583000.1, read on the forward strand.
CTTTTAAGTATAATTTTGATCCTATTTATCTGTATTTTAAAATGCTTACAAATAATTTTATTGATCTTTTATTATCAAAATGTACCTATACAAAGCAGTCAGCTGGTCATCCTGACTTCTACCATTATCAATTTAAATCTCATATTTAAATAAAACTCTGCAGATATCTTTTTATGAAATAAAAAAAAAACCTGTCACTTGTCAATTTCATGTTCACGTGTACAAACAGGATTTATAATTACTGGGTTGCATCTGCTGGCCACCATACAACTGCATCTGACAAAACACTGAACACTTGGGGATTTCTGGGCGGACTGAATCGTATCTTATCAGCTTACTCCACAATCAGGGTGGTGACCGTTGGTTCATGTTCACGGCGGATGCTTTATTGCCAAGCGGAAGAGCCTCTAGTGTTTCAATGTTTCAAATCGTTCACATTTGTTAAAGTGCTTTTCACTCACCGTGAAAAGCACTTTAGACTTTTGGCGCAACTTATGGTTTTAGTCACCACTGATAATGAGCAGTGTCTGTAAACTCTTTTAATGACTCAATGGAAGAAATACATGTCGGCTTCTCATTTGGAACTGTCTTCATCCACAAGCAATTTCCACTCATTCTTTTACAATCAAAGTCTAGCCTTTTTTTTTTATAGTTCATTTATCCAGAATGCATTGCACACACAATGTAATGGTAGCACAAGTTATCGGAAAAAATCTATATTAAACAAACTGACGTTCAAAGCTAATTAATAATTTATTTTTGTAGTTTTGTAATGATGTGCTTTAGCAGGGAAAGGCATCGTATTATATAGCACATTATGGTCAACAAACTGGAAATATAGCAGTTCCTTTTACTGACTGTGTTTACAGCCAATATTTTTATTTACAACTTTTATATGGACTTTTTTTGGAAAGAAAAAGCCGGCTACATGAACTGAAGACCAAAAAACTACATTTAGTCACGTGGTTAAATCATCACAGTGTTTGTGGTGAAATAACTAGCTCTCTTTAAACAAATGATATTGCCAATATTTAAAAGGTTTAGGTGAGTTTCTTTTAATTTTTTATGGAACAATTCAAGTCAAAGTTTTTTTTTAAACAACCTCCGTGGACCAAAGTGCTGTAAATGTTATACAAAAACAATCACTAAATTAGTAAAGTGAAGCAACAGAATAAAGAGCTGTCATTTCAGCATGTAGCTAATTTTCATTTCAACATTTGATAACCTCACAAAATTACTGAATCCGGCCAGAGAGGAAAAAAAGCATCCAAACAATGTGACCTCTGAACACCAGCTCAGGGAAACTGGACATTTATTAGAAATTAGTTATGGATGGAGAAACATGTGACCTCTTGCTCCCGGAGGACACATCAGGCCATTCTATTTGGCTGGTTTGGGATTTCAAGGACTAATTGATGGCCATTTTCAAGATTTATTCTGTCATCAGTTGACGGCAAAGCTACAGACATATGCCGCGGATGTCACTGGGCCTCGCAGTCAAAATACAACCCCACCCCTCCACACACACACACACACACACACACACACACACACACACACACAAACAAACACACACACTAGCCCTGAGGTATTTTTCAGTGTAATGTTTTTGAGTCAAAGACTTAGGTGTTCTTCAGTTCACAGAAGAAGCCGACAAAAACATTTGTAATCAAAGACAGAGAGTCAACTTTATATATATATT
>NW_024583000.1:159071-199141 GCF_018398535.1 Haplochromis burtoni
CACACACACACACACACACACACACACACACACACACACACACACACACACACACACACACACACACACACACTAGCCCTGAGGAATTCTTCAGAGTAATCCTTTTGAGTCAAAGACTTAGGTGTTCTTCAGTTCACAGAAGAAGCCGACAAAAACATTTGTAATCAAAGACAGAGAGTCAACTTTATATATATATTTGTGTGTATATAAATCAATTTAACAAACAGGTTTTGTAGGTGTAGGCCACTGGCATTTTCTTCCCCTCCTCGTCTTTTCTGGGGGGTGGGGGTTTCACTAGTTCACTACTGGTACCATGAGATCGTATCTGGACTCCACAGAGCATACACAGCCTCTCCTCTAGGATGGCACATCAATATGTGCCAATGGCAGAAAATTTGCTCTGTCTTCCAGCACAGTCTCAAGAGCATAGAGCAGATTCCAGGAGATAAACAGTTATTCTTGGAGAGCTCGACAGGGCTGTAGAAGTTCCTTAACGTATCAGCAGGACCCAGTGAGGATGGGTACTGCTGGTATTAGGGTCCTTTGATGGGTCTTTTGTATTAGGAGAAACTGGATAAGCAGTGCCAGAACCCTACAAAATGACCTCCAGCAGGCCACTGGTGTAAATGTCTCTGGCCAAACGATCAGAAATTGACTTGATGAGGGTGAGGCCTGACATCCTCTAGTGGGCTCTGTGCTCATTGCCTGGCACCTTGCAGCCTGAGTGGCATCTGCCATAGAATACAAAATTTTGAGGTCCATCAGTGGGAACCTTTTTGCTTTTCACAAATGAGAGTATGTTCACCCTGAGCACGTGTCACAGACCTCAAAGGGTCTATTTAGGCCATGGAGAACATTATGCTACCAATGTTCAGCATGACCACTATGGGTTGGGTCTGGATACAAGGCCAGCTGAGATCTTCACTCTTTGCTAGGTGCTTTCCTTTACCTGCCCTTGCTCTGTTGTGTTCCCTCCTAGTTTATTCTGGTACACATGCTTTGGTTGTATTCAAGCGTTGCTATGACAACAACCACGCCCATTAGGTAGTACTGGATTGTAATGGAAAATCAGTCAATCCTAGTCAAGTCGTGGCGATCCATGATGAGTCAATCTGAGTAGGTACTAATGGAAAAGATGCTCATGCTGCATGGACCCCTGTGCTGTAAATACCTGTTATACTTACTCGTATCCAGACAATATTATTTTCTTATTTCAGTGAAAGAGTTAAACTTGCATTGACCTCCTGGGTCTTGCCTTTGAGTCCACTTGTTCTTGTGGTTATGACGTCACAAGGCCAAAACCCAGGGAACATGATACTGGCTCAAATCAGACAGAAGTGGATTATATATGGGCCAGATGTCAGTTGAGTCATGACATTCTGGGTCACATCAGAAAACATCACTGGTCCAAGTTTGCTAAAAATGGCCCACATTAAAACAAAGTCTGCTACCTGTATTACAATATGTTTTAATTATACAGCCTTTTTAATCACACACAATTTAAAAACATTTCTATGTATGTATGTATGTAAAACAAAAAATCAATAATTAGAGAAGCTATTCAGTTATTCATTATTATTATTATAATTATTATCATTTGGAACTTATAGGCCAAGGATATATGATTGCATGAGTGTTCCTAGGATACAAACTGTATGAAATATGTGGAGGAAAACATGTAGTTCCCATGTGTGCACAGTTCTCCTCCTACCAGCAGCATGTTCATTCTACTAGTGTGGTGAGAATGTGAGACCCTGGGCCCCAGTGCCAGTTGGTATGCTGCCGTGGAAGAGCTTTATGTAGAGCTGCAGCAGCTGTCTGCTCTCTCCCTCCTTCTCTGATCTCTGTTGTGCAGTTCACACCTGATCAACGACTGCACTTCACACAGGAATTTTCCATTTTCTATTTTCTGTCACCCTATGGAGCCCATCCCCTCCCCCAACCCCATCAAACAACAGCCACCAGACCAATGGCAAGACAAGTACCCTTCCAAATTGGCGGCTGGTGACAGCAACACCCATACTAGCCACTGACACAATAGCACGCCTGGTATTTCCATCCAGCTTCCATGACTGTTGCTGCCTGTCACTGATGAAAGAAAAGCAGCTAAAGGATACTGTTAAAGGTACTATGTTTAGGCATTTGTCATAACTACATTATTGTCAAATTCATTCTGGAAATAAGGATACTTACCTTAAACGAATAGGCACATCTTAAAGGATATTGTTATGTGCTTTGGGCTTATACCCCACAAAGAAGTGGACATTATGATTTTATCTGTTGGCATGAGCATCAGGACATCACAGACTTCAGAGTCTCTGGTTTACCCAGTTTGTGAGGAAAAATAAACAAACCCTTATGAAGGAGACATCTAACCATAAAAGTGTAATCTTCACAATGAAACCACAAAACACTACGCTAGAGTAAATCACAGTTAACCGTCATCACTGCCTAAGAAGAACAGCAAGCTGCCCATACCTGAGGCCTTAGAAACTGGCATGCAAAGACTCACAGCCTTGGCCAGCCACTTACAGAGGTATACCAGAGACCTAGAAAAGCAGGAAAATAAACGAGCTGATCTCCACTGAACCATCTAAGGTGTACTCTCAGGGGCAGGGGAACAGCCCCACCAAGGCTGAAGATGAAGCAATATTAGAAGAGCACATGGGAGAAGGACGCATCACATAACAACAATTCTCAGTGGCTAATGGAGCTACGTGCAGCCCATATAAGGAGCCGGATCCAGTAGGCATCACAGTGACAGATATCCAAGAAAGAGTCTCCAATATGAAGAGCTGGACAGCACCAGGCCCTGACATGATTCACACCTACTGGCCAAAGAAGCTGACTGCACTCCATGAACGTCTGGCAGCATAAATGCAGGAGACACACCTGGAAAGGCTAACTTTAGGTTGAGCAGTCCAGATACCCAAGGATCCCCAGAATAGACTCAGCCAATAACCTGCTTCAGTACCCTATAGAAGCTCCTGTCAGGCATTATAATGGCTAAGATAACCAGGCAGATGGCTCCATACATGAGTGGGGTATAGAAAGGAATTGGTGGAAACACCAAAGGGGCAAAAAAAAAATCAGCTTTTTGTAGAGAGAGCAGTCGGTTGAGACTGCAAGACCAGACTGACTAATTTGTGCACCGCCTTGAAAGACTCAGTGCCTTCCACATGGACCCTGGAATGCCTACAACTGTACAAGATCAACAGGACCCTAAGAGCCTTCATCAGGAATTAAATCAAGATGTAGCAAACAACACTAGAGACCAACCTCAAGCCAAATGCACAAGTTACCATCATGTGCTCTACCAAGGAGATGCTCTGTCCCCACAGTTGTTCTGCTGGTCATCTACTGATTGAGAGGTTGGTGGTTCAATCCCTGGCTCCCCCAGTCTGCATGCCAAATATCCTTGGACAAGACACTAACCCCAGGTTATTCTCCAATACATCCACCAGAGTATGAATGTGTGTGAATGTTAGCTAGAATTCACTTAACAAGCATAGGAGAAAGTGCTTGTGTGAATGGCTGAATGTGGCATGTTGTATAAAGTGCTTTGAGTGCTCCAGGAGAGAATAAAAGCACAGTATTAGAATCAGTCCATTTATCATTTGCACCTCAGCCATATAATTAACAAGACTGGTTAAATGTAAGATCCATACCAGGGAGGTGACTGCTTCTGAGGAGTTTCTGTCTGAGGCTTCCGTGTATTTCCTTTAAAAAGCAAACGCACGCAGACCAGATAACATCCCAGGTCATGCTCTCAAAGCATGCGTTAAAAAACAGGGAGATGTCTTAAAACCTCTCTCTGTGTTTTTTTCTGTCGTCCCCTGATGCTTTAAGAGGACTGCCATCATCCCTGTCCCGAAGAAACCTAATAAATCTGTCTCGATGACTATCACCCACTAGCACTCACTTCCACTGTTATGAAGTGCTTTGAGCGTATAGTCAGGACTCAAATCAGATCTTCACTTCTAGCCTACAGACTAAACAGATTCACAGATGATGCAACAATGCTAGCTCTGCACACTGTCGTTTCCCACCTGAACCATAAGTTTATTGACTGAAGCTCCCCTTTCAGCACCATAATTGTCAGGATCCTGAGTCTCCAGACCCAGCGTTTTTAGTTCTTTGTGATTTTTGTATTTTGTACTCGTGTGATTTATTCTATGGTTTCTAGTTTTGATTCATTGCCCTTCATGTTTCCCTGTGCCCCCTCTGTTCTGTAAGTCTGTGTTTCGTGGTCTGTGTCTTTGCATGTTTTGAGTTTCTTGTGTTTTCTGTCACTCTGTATAGAGATCGACAGACCACGGGACTTTTGCGCATTGCGGGGACGAGTGGCAGCAAAATCAAAACACTGCATCAAGCACTAGTATTTCCAGCACCGGTAATCATTAATTCTGCAGTTTTAATCCCTACTTGCATTTTATTTGCCCCAAAAACAGTTCTGTACAAAACGACGGAGAACATGGCAGCTCCGCACAAAGACAGACGTGACGAAAAGGCAAAACAAAAAGTACGAGGAAAAAATCAAAGGAGTGAACAGGAGTTTAGAGTTTAGTTTGTGATGGTCCAGTTTAGTTTAGTTTGCTTTTGTATGCTTTTTCCCTGCCAGCAAATTAAGCTGAGTTCCTTGTGTTTAAACCTCGTGCCTGCCACACAGCGCTGCCTGACAATAATTCCATTCAGGCTTATCACCAAGCTTTGAAATCAGCTAATCAGTGTCTTCTTATGCAACTGGATCCTGGACTTGCTGACGGACAGACCACAGGTGTTTGTCACATCATCTACACTGACGCTCCACACTGGTGTCCCTCTGGGATGTGTGCTCAGCCCCCTTATTGTACACCCTGTTCAGCTACGACTGTGAGGCCACACACAGCTCCAAGACCATTGTTACATTTGCAGACGAACCCAGCATCATTAATTGCATTTTGAATGGAGAGGAGTCTGCTTACAGAGCAGAGGGGAGAGCCCTGGTGTTGGGACAACCTGCTGATCAAAATCACCAAGACCAAGGAGCTCATTGTGGAGTACAGGAGACTGCAGGGTGGAGGGCCCACCCCTGCTGACATCGAGGGGACAGAGGTGGAGATGCTTCAGGTTTCTAGAAATTAACATCAGTGAGGATAAGAGCTGGTCACAACACGTGGATGTGATCACAAAAGCAGTGAAACAGTGGCTCTTTTCTCTGAGGATGTTTGGCGTGGACTCTCAACTTCTATCGATGCATCATTGAGATTATTCTGGCTTGCTGTGTCATGACCTGGTAGGACCTCAGCTCTGTGGAGGAAGGTCAAATCAGCACAATGTATCACAAAGTCTACACTGCCAGCCATTCAGAACCTCTACAGACAGCACTGTATGAGGTTGGCCCTCCAGATGCTCTCTGATCCCAGCAATACACTCTTAATGCTTCTGCTTGATGGCAGCAGGTACGAGAGCATCCACACCCACACCAGCAGATTCAGGGACAGTTTCTACCCACAAGCCATAAGGGTACTGAACTGCTGAAATATCTGACAGCTGCTTTTGCTGTATCACTGTACAAGTGTATACAATTACCTCTGCACAACAGCCACTACAGTATTTTGTCATAATCTGTATTTATTTATTCAACGCTTGTTGTTGTTGTTGTTGTTGTTGTTGTTGATGATGAATCTATTACTTTATGTGCAAATTTTGCTTTTCTTGGTGCAATACTGAGGGGGCTCTGAGCCTAAGAAATACATTGCTGGTAGTGATGTGCCATTATCACCTGTATATGACAAATAAAACTTGAACTACTCCAATTTTTCGTTCAGGCCCTGGTATGTCTCTGTTTCCTTTCTGATGTTGCTGTCTGGGACATCTATCACAACTATGGTCTTCTGATTCTTGCTAAGTAGAAGTACAGGTACTTGTGTTAAAATACTCTGAAAGTTGAAGTACTGATTCAATTTCTTTACTCTAATAAAAGTGAAAAAGTTCTGAAATGTACTGAAAGTAAGAAAATAAAAAGTAGATATTTTTAGGACCTTTTACCAGCATGTTTGTGCCGACCTAAATGAACCTTTTCTGCCTACATTTAATGAGAATCAGAATACTTTATTGATCCGTAGGGGAAATATTTGAATAAGAAAGAGGAGCATGTGCAAAAAGGGTGTAGCTACTGCAGTAAACAGTGTGTTAAGTGGATGAGCTGTACAGTGAGATGGCCACAGACAGGAATGATTTCCTGTGTCGTTCAGTGGTGCTTTTTGGTACTCTTAGGCTCTCACTAAACGAGCTCCTGTGACTGACCAGTGTGTCATGGAGTGGGTGGGAGGTGTTATCCAACATCGTCTTTGTCTTGGACAACATTTAAAGGCCAATTTTGCTTTTGGTTAGTGCTGTTGCCTCACAGCAAGTTCGACTGAGTTCGACTCCACCATCTGTGTTGAGTTTGCAGAGTTTGCCTCTGGATGTCTGGAGCCTGGATCTCCTCCGTGCCTGCTTCATGACCCTGGTGGACGAGGCTGTGGCCCCCCACACCCTCTAGCAGATCGTTACATGAAGGAACCTTTTAAATACAAGCGCGTCCATGCTCACAGGTGTACACACGGGTGCTCACACACACAAACTACACCCTTTTTGGCTCCTACCTCAAAGCACACTGTGTGCTGTCGATCTTACGTGCTGCACAATAATGTTTAATATTTAGTATTTACTGTTATATTCACATAGATCATCGCGATGATGTTGTTTATTATATTGCTCTTTTTTTTTTGCTTGTTTTCTCTTTTTCTTTCTCAACAGGTGATCCAGGTGATTGATATATGTATTTTTTTGTTTTGTTGGTTTTGCCCTTTATCACCGTTCCTCTTCCCCGCTGTTCTTCTTTCCCCCAGTCAAGTCTGTCCCGTATTCAGCAAGTGAAAATAAAATAAACAATAAAAGGTGAATCAAATGGACCATTACGGCAAGGCTGGGATGGTCAATTTGGTAAAGTAAATCCGTTGGGCATCTTTCTTTGCCTTTAGACAATAATTCTGATGGCAAAAGAGCCAAACGGGACAGGCAATAAAAAAAAGAGTTTGCATGTTTTACCCGTGTTTGAGCGGGTTGTCTCCACGTGGATTGTGGAATCCATCAGTCTCCGGCTACAGCTTATGTAGCAAATCATGACTGTAGACAGTCTCACTACCAGTGTTGGTCAAGTTACTTGAAAAAAGTAATCAGTAACTAATTACTGATTACTTCCCCCAAAAAGTAATCCCGTTACTTTACTGATTACTTATTTTCAAAAGTAATTAATTACTTAGTTACTTTTTAAAAACACGATTTACAACCTGAAGAGGTGATAAAGCGATAGATCTTTCAGCCCAATTCTACTTTTTCTGCATAATCCATCATACAAAATGTAATCAAATGGAAAAGTCTCTTTTTAAAACTTGTTTTATTAGTTTTAATCTTTTAACTTTATGCATCAAGCAAAAATTTAATTATATGCAACATTCTCTGACTGGAAGAAATTAGTTTAACATTTAAACCTATTTTCTGCACATTCCAGCACATAAAATAAAATATTTTGTGTTTACACTCAGTCTTTCAAATAGATGCAAGTAAAACACAGCAGAAAATAAATAAAGTCAAAGACTCAGCGGTCCTGTTGCTCTATTTTCACCTGTAAAGCAGGAGTGGGGTAGGCGGAGGGTTTACCCTGGTGCAGGTGTGCCGCGGTCAGTGGAAGAATCCGCGAGTTTCTCTGTGAGTTTCCCATTACGTCGTAGCTACTCGGTGCTTGTTGGAAGTTTAGGGGTTTTTTTCGCTGTAAAAAGAAGTTTTCTTCCCACGCACAGCGGACACTCATGTTTTTGTCACTTTTTATGGAATCAAACTCAAAGTAAGGTCAGTACTTCCACGCTTTAAACGCTGCACGCTCATACTCTCTCTGCACTCGATATATGATCCATTGTTGATCTGCACACAGCTGTTGTCACGAACGTCGCACTCGCTTACGTCACTGTCATGAGACATTCTCGCAAAAAAATCACGGTTTTAGTAACGCAGTAACGCAGCGTTCCTACGGGAAAGTAACGGTAATCTAATTACCGTTTTTGCAATAGTAATCCCTTACTTTACTCCCTGCTCACTACTGCTGGGGCACGTACTTGTTTTCTTTTACCTCTGGCTTGGTTGCTGGTCTCCTGTCAGTGGCTGTTTCCCCCAGAAGAAAACAAAGGACTTAAATACACGTGGAATGAGGACGAAACAGGAAACACATGGGGAACACAGCTGGGGCTAACATAGTCCAAAAATGGAGCTGGTCCGGAGGCTGACCGTGTTGAAGACGGTGGCTGAGGAGCAGACGTGGCTGTCACCGACATCCCTCGGGTGCTGGGCCACTGGACGTGGCTTGGTAGGCGCAGGATGAACCTAGGCAGGATGAGCCAAGGCAGGAAGAGACGAGGCAGGACCAGATGAGAGTGTGGAAGCCTGAGGCAACGGCGCAGCCAGCAGTGGCATGGAAGCCACAGGCGGTGGAGCAGGTGGTGGCTGAACGGACCTACCAGAGCCACCAGCAAACATGAGAAGGTGTTGGAAGGGTTCTCCCAAGCCTCCAGAAGGAACAGCCGGTGACTGTACACCAGGTGACTGACTCTTAACTGCTCTCCTCCAGTGAACAGGAACGGGTGCTGGGCCTGGCTGAACATCAGCCATCCCCACCCAAGGAACATATTCAGGTGCAGGGACGAACTGGGTTCTGGCTACCCTTACCCTGGGACCGGCAGGAGCTAGCTAGACCTCTGCTGCTCCCACCTAAGGAACTGAAAAGGGTGCAGGAGTTGGCAGGGTCACAGTTGCCCTCACCCGGAGAACAGGGACAGGCACAGGCAATGACTGGGCGTCCGCCATCCCCACCAGAGAAGTAGATGTGGGTGCAGAGACAAAAGGAGCCTCCCCCAGCCTGGGGACTGAAGCAGGGACCAGCTGGGCCACAGCCACCCTCACCTGAGGAACAGCCCTGGGAGCAGGAAAGGGAGGAGGAGAGAGAAGTCCAGGAGCAGTCACAGGTGCAGGAGTATTAACACAGGTTGTGTCTGAATAAACTGGGAAGAGAACAACTGTGTCCGGGGGTGAAGCAACAAAACTGACAGGCTGTGGAGTGAAACAGATGTCGAAATTCTGTTTGACATGTAAACACATGAGTCCCTAGGAGAATAGTCACTGGAAAAATCAATACACTCGGGCCTCAGCTGGCTGGGAAACTAGAGAGGCTGACCTGCTAACAGAGTTACTCACAGTGAGTGAGGTGTCAGAGGGTCTGGGGTCCGAATGCTCGAACAGGCCAGGCTGAAAATCCTCCGGTGAGCCGGGCTGAAAATTCTCTGGCGGGCTGTACAGTGTCTGTAAAGAACTGAGTTAACCGAGGGTTACTCAGAATGACAGCGTGTACCACGCTCAGCCCAACAAGAGTCTTCAGTGGGAACTGCACAGTCCTGGCCACAAGTGTTCGTCAATGGGTCCTGTGCAGTCCTGGTCATCAGGGCCTTCAGAGGGTCCTATGGCAACATAACCTAAACTCGAGGGTCTCGAGCCACCCGAAAATGAGCAGCCAGAATGAGGGTCCCAAGTTACCTGAACTTGTGTGTGAATGTCCCAAGCTGCCTGAAAACAAGCTTGTGGGTCCTAAGCACCCCCACAGGTTTTTCCATTCATGCCACTGGCTGCCTCACCATCTTTGGCCCTTTCTTGGCCTCCTTCGAAGCCGGACTCCATAGAAGCTGTACCTCTGTTGCTGGTCCCCCGTCTAACCTCCTTGGTCCTATATCCTGCAATACCATGACACAATTCCCTTTTAAGTGGCTATGACCTCCATGTAGACTGCCATTGATCTCTGTCTGTCCTGCTGCTTCACTGCTGGCATTCTATCTGGCCTCCTGATGGGCTCTGTCTTCACTGCCAGCCTCCTGAGGGTTCCCCTTTTCTCCTCCACTGACAGTGGTTGCTAGACAAGCCTCTGGAAAGACCTCATTAAATAAATAAATAAAGTTTTATTTATACAGCACCTTTCTAGACAGAGTCACAAAGTGCTGCACACAAGATAACAAATAATAAAAGGTCAAACAGACAATATAAAACAGGCAAAAATTAATCAAAAGCAGTTTTTAAAAGGTGAGTTTTGAGTTGTTTTTTTACAAACAACTACTGAGTCCACAGTTCTTAAGGTTTGGGGAAGAGAGTTCCACAGTCTCGGGGCCACAGTGGCAAAGGCTCTATCACCCTTAGTTCTCATCTTAGTCTGTTTTATAGCAAGTAAGCCCTGATCAGATGACCTCAGGGACCTGCTAGGGACATAAGGCTGTAGCAGATCGGAGATGTAGGCTGGTGCCAGTCCATGCACGGCTCTAAACGTCAAGACCAGGATCTTAAAATTGACTCTAAATTCAACAGGAAGCCAGTGTAGCTGAGATAGTAATGGTGTCACATGTGAATACTTGGAGGATTTTGTCAAAAGCTTAGCTGCAGCGTTTTGCACAACCTGCAGACGATCCAGAGAACCTTTGCTTAGACACATAAACAGTGAGTTACAATAGTCCAAGCGTGAGGAAATACTTCATTACCTCTTCTACCCTCCTATCCAAGGCATCATAGAGCCTACTTTTTTGAGCCTATTTTTAGCTCAAATAAAGGTTTGTTTTATGTTTCTTTAGTTCATCTCCGTGTCTGCAGTTGGGTCCTCTATACTGTAACAGAATGACACACTTTTCCCTGACTGTAGCCTCCATGAGGTCTGTCATCAACCTTTGTTAATCTCTCCTCACATCTGGCTTCTACAGGCTGTATTTTACCCTCTATGACAACTTCAGAGCCAACGAGAGCCTATGCAGACTCTGCAGCCCTGTTATCTTTGCTCTTGCAGACAAAATGCATAGGCTCTCTCAGAATGCCATCAGTCACGAGTTCTATACATATATGACTTCAGCAAACAAGGTCTTGTGTTACTTCAGTCAAGAGGTGAGAGAACTGCTAATGCAGGGTAGTAGCAGTGATATGAGGCTCAAGTACCATAACCACAACTTAAGGACACCTGTACTTGTTCTGGGCCACTTCAGAGTTGGCCCCAGAGTGTAAGCTATGGATGAACCTAAATGTAATAAGCCTGTTTTGTCGTGTGTGCTGTGTACTTAAATGCAGGGTTCGACACACTAGAGGAAGTAAACTTAAAACGGCAGCTTTATTTGCTGGAAAAAACTCCACAATGAAAACATGAGAACTAAACCAGAAACATGAAAACTAGGGAACTAAACTCGGAAATACAAAGAGCATGGAAGAAACACACAGCACGGAGAGGGTACGATGCAAAAACTATTGAAGAGAAACACAGGACTTAAATACACAAGCAGGACAACAAGAGGATGGGAACAGTAACACAGCTGGGACAAATCAGACCTAACAAGACAAGAGAAGCAAAATCAGACACACTGCACACAGGACAGAGACTATCAAAATAAAACAGGAAACACGACAGGCACAGAGGCTTGGACTTGACACTGAAGAGAGGGAACTTGGAGCACAGAGATAGGAGACACGACTGACTGGGGAACAAGAAAATAAACATGAAGACAGAACTAAACCTACACTAAACATGAGGGGCAAAGGAACAAAACCCAAGAACTAGAAACAAAGAAGAACCAGAGAGCCAGAAATACAGAACCATAAACCAAGATGAATAAAAACACAAAACACTGGGTCACCAACCCAGGACCACAACAGCTTTAAAAATGTTGAAAGTATGAATATTTGAGTGAAACGTAAAAGAGAAAAAGTAAAAAGAATTCAGAAAAATCAAAACTCAATTAAAAAACAGCTACCTGAAAACTTTACTTCGATACAGTAACAAAGTATTTGTACTTCCAGCCTCATGAAACAAATGTCTAGGACTTTCTTTGTTTACATCTTTATTATCTTTCTGTCTATATTGTCAACAATAGAAATATCTATGCATTTTCCTTAAGCTGTAATTCTTTATGACTTGATTGCCCTAAAACTCTCAGTCCCAACAGCCTTTGTCAAGGTTCACTGTGTGGCAGGCTGAGAGAGGAGCCAAATGCAGGACACTGACATGAACGTAGCGAAAATAGCTTTAATGCTGAACTTGACAGACTTAGAGCAAGATACAAGATAAAGGCAAAGCTGGGAATGAGGGACAAGGGAAAAAAGAGCACACAGCGTGAAGGAAAAGACAGTGAGACGTAACAAAAACAAAGGAAACGGAGGACTTAACAGACATGAGGTAATTAGGGAGATGGTACATAGCTGGGGAAAACAAGGCACAGGTGAACTAGGTCAGACTAAAAACAGAGGAAGCAAAACTAAACATAACACACACAACACAAGGGGCTTTCAAAATAAAACAGGAAGTAACTAGCATGCTGGGCAAACAGACTGAGGACCAGAGGCTACAGCTATCAGCCTTCTCTCCTGTTAAGAATCAGTATTAATCAGTAATTAATACTGATTTAAACTTCAATTAATTGTGCCACATATTATGATTTGAAACGGCCTTTTTCAATTATTATAAAATAGTTATTATTATACATTTTTTTAGTTTTACAATAACTGTTTAGGAATTGCAGCAGCTTTTATACATGGTCGCCCAATTTCAAGAAGTTAATCAATTAACTGGCAAACAGTTTCATGCCATAGCTGAACAACATGTGTGAATGACGATAAAACTGTTTGCACAGTTAAGAAAACAACTTCACCAAGTTGGGTTAGGTTAGGCACATACCATAACAGGAACACTGGTGTTTATTGATGATGTAATTGCCGACTGAGGTAGCAGAGTTAACACTAAAGCATAAAGGCTTATACTCGCTGACACTGATCGAGCAATGCTTCACAGTGCAAATGACCAAATGAGTGCAAAACAAAAAAATGAGTTTGTTTCTAACTGCAAAGAGGTGGGTTATTTTTCTAAGGTCAATTCAGTCACCTGTCAACTCAAAAAGCACGCTTGTCAGCTAATGAATGCAAAACTAACATATGATGGTGTCCATAGGTTCCAGACTTCAAGTAGTCATTGACTGCAAAGGATTTTCATCCAAGTATTAAATACCATCATTATCATTAAAATTATGTTAATTTCTCCAGTTAATTTTGTACCTCTAAGGCACTAAAAAACAGCTGTTAATGCAAAAGTTTAATAAGCCCCTTGAGTTAAAGCTGAAAGTCTGCACTCCAATCATATATTTGTTGTTTGATTTAAAGTTTAGTGTGGTGCAGAGAATTAAACTGTGCAACACATTATTGACGCATTTGTTTATAGCTTGTACATTAAGACATATTTACGCTGAAGAAAATGAGTGTTAAGTTATTTTTCATATCTTTTTCACACATTTAGGAATTACATTGCTTTTCTGCAGGTCTGACAGAATTAAAAAGGAGAGAAATGATAATATTTAACGTCAGGGTAACCCCGTCTAAACTATGCTCAGTGAAATGTCTAAAATGCTCAGAAAACTAGCTTAGTAACACCAGTGAGTATCAATAAGCATGTCATTATGCAGGAGGGGATACGGTCAGGTGGTCTTGGAGGGATCTCTCTAAGAGAGCAGCACTTAAACACTTAAAAAAAAAACCACACAAGTGTGTCTCTTTTTTCTTCTCCTGGATCAAGCCCTAAGCAAGTCCCTACAGGATCTATCAGTGTGGCTGCAATTGTGAGTGTTAACCTCCCATATCAGCTATTAATTGTCTCCATTAAGCCCTAACTTATAGTGGCATTACTGCAATCAGAAGCTGGATCTCACTTGCTGATGGCCAAGTGGTCTTATTCAAAGGGTGCTCTGATAACAACGTTTGATCTTGTTTGGTTGAGTGGAAGGTAAACGACTGTGGGGGTCAAAGACGTTTGCAGTAATTCCATTAGCACATTCAGTTGGGTCATGGGTGCATGACCTAATTGGATGATGGCTGTGAACCCTCAACGGGTATTAGCATAGTATTATGAAATAAACAACAGCTTTCTAATCACTCTGTACTAGAGCTCTTTTTTTAGGTAAACATTAAATGTTTCCACTTAAACAATTAAAAAAATTAAAATGTTCAGGAAGAAATATTATATTACCCAGATTTATTAAGTGCTTAAAGACCATTAGCACAAAGGAAATCTACTATTTTTCAATCGAATTCTTTTTTTTTTCTTTTGTACTTAGGAACAGTGGTGCTTTCTAATGCCTGATTTACGCTTCAGTTGGAAATCCATATGTAACCTGCAGGGTAACTGCAAACCCCTCTGAACCCTGCTTCGTACCATACGATGTAAGCTGGTGTGCACCTCCTGAGGAATGTATTTCACATCAGGTCAACATAGCCCACAATCATTGCTATGCCTTCTTCTTGTGTATTTCTGGCTACTTTTTTTGTTGGAGTTTTTAAAATTTAACAGTAAGATAATATTAATCATCACCCCAGCATAAAGAATAATAATTATTGCCTTAACATAAAGACTCATGAACATCAGGAGATTCCTGGAGGGAGATTGCTGACATTTTTGAAATGGACATAAGGGAATGTACAAAGTAGTGGAAAAACCTGAGGGACAAATATGTTTGCCTCTGAAAAAAATCTAAAACAACTCACCACAACAAAAGCAGGGAAAAGGCCCAACATTTGATTTATTTCTATCACTGGCACCGACACATCTGTCCCCAAACACACAGTAATTCACACCTAAGCATAAAACAACTTCTCCATAGTCAATGTACAGAACATGGACCTAAGTTTATGTGACTTCACTGTTTTAAAGGGTGTTTTGCACCCAAACAGAAATGTTAAACAGCAAAACTGTGAAATGGTAAACCAGCACTTTTAGTGTTCTACAATGCCAAAAACTACAGTTTTAAATCAGTGGAGTCTGATGGCTTGGAAGAGAAAGAGTTGTGTAATAGTTCAATTTTCCACTGGCAAAAATCTCTCCAATTGAAAGGTACAGGAATGAAAATGCTTCAAATACTGCAAATACTTTCTCCCCTTTTAAGCAAACTGTTTTGGTTCTTTCTTTTATTTTGTTTTGTTCAGTAGAAGTTTTTCTGACTTCACTTGAAGCAATACATTGCTTACTTTCCAGTTGCTCCTATAGTTTCTCCAAAATGAGGGTATACCAAATATCTACTGTAGGTAACGCACACAGGTAATACATGGATAAAGAAACGATCCAGCAAGAATCTTCAACGCCTTTATGTCTTAGTTACCATGCTAACATGTTTTAGTTAGCTAATTAGCACTCAACACTGCCACCTGGTCATAGATCAAACCAAAACAAATGTAAATGTTAACCTGATGGTGGTGGCAGATAAAAACCCAGATCGCAGTGACAAAAATGTTCAATTGATTGAGTTTTTCTTCTCCATTTCACCCTATCCTTAGCATCCTTTACCAGTCAGTGTCCCAGCATTTTTTAGTTCGATTCAATTTTATTTATACAGAGCCAAATCAAAACAACAGTTACCCCAAGGTGCTTCACATTGTAAAGTAAAGACCCTACATTAATACAAAAAAACAGGAAGAAACCTCCAGCAGAACCAGGCTCAGGGAGGGGCGACCATCTGCCACAACTGGCTGTGGGTAAGGGGTGGGAAACAGGACTAAGACATGTTGTAGAATAGAGCCAGAGATTATTAATAACTAAAAATGAAATAGAGGGAGGTGTATAAACACATAGTGAGTGAGAAAAGTGACTGAAGGACAAACAGTCAAGGCATCATGGGAATCGCCCAGCAGCCTGCACCTATTGCAGCGCGACTAGGGGAGGATTCACCTGATCCAGCACTAACTATATGCTTTATCATAAAGTAAAGTTTTAAGCCTAATCTTATAAGTCGCCCAAATCCAAACTGGAAGCTGGTTCCACAGAACAGGGGTGTGAAAGCTGAAGGCTCTGCCTCTCATTCTACTAAGGGAGGCAGGAACCTCAATGCTATAGGAACCTCAAGTCCACAGTCTGAGAGCAGAGAGCTCTAATGGGGTGATATGGTACTATAAAGTCATTAAGATAAGATAAGAAGACAGTTTAACTAATTGGTGTGTTCTCTTAAATATGAGTGAACCTGTATGCCTTGTAATGATACAGAAAGCATGACAACAGAATTGGTCCAAGCACAGAACCCTGTGGAACTCCATAAATAACCTTAGTGTTTGAAGGTGACTCTCCATTTACTGAAACTCTTCAAATGACCCACTCCTCTGCAGATGATCAGTTAGCTGTTGTACGACTACTCTTTCAAGACTTTTTGATAAGAAAGGAAGGTTGGAGATGAAGGTCTGTGTTACCTAGCACACAATGCTACATAATGTTACGTCTGTGAGATAAATTTTTTTCTAATGCTTTAAATTTTAAACATTTAAAGCCGCCATGTTCACCACCTCACCCCTGTATTTCCTTCTTCCTCAGTGTCTCCAAACGTGCCTTCCCCCTTTGCTCTTCCTTTATTTTCAGCCAACAGTAGCACAGTTTCCAACGGCAACCTGTTGCCCAACAGCACCATAGGTGGTTGGCAAACAGGTTAATATGGTTGTTAACCTGTGCCCCAACCAAAGCGGCATGGAAACATCGTTCTTTACGACCTGCACATTTGCTCTGACAGAGTTTTTATGCCTGATACTCTTCCTGATGCAAACCTCCCTATTTATCTTAGCTTGGGACCAGCACTAAGAGTACACTGGTTTACTCCTAGTGTGCTCCAACTGCACTAACCCCTCGTGGCTGGGTTAGGAATTTCTCCTTTTATATATGGGAAATTTGTCTTTGGGTTTTGTATTGCAAGCATTCTTTGTTTTTGTCATTTGTCAAATATATTTTAACATTTCTGATATTTTAAATCAGCAATTAGCTTATTAGGAAACATTTCACTCTTTGGCCTGATTCTGACTTTTAACCCTTGCACCATAACTATCTGAGTAAGCTGGGGTGCACCTCTCCAGAAATGTAACTACATGTCAGGTCAATGCAGCAAAGACTGACTGGCGCAGAAGGTAATGGCACAGGATTAAAAGGGGCTTCCAGTTAAATCACAAATTACGACATAGAAGTCTAAATCACGCTTTAATGAGACTTCCAGTAAATACCTCTAAATATCTCCAGAGACAAAATAATGAAGCTACAGGGATACTTACAAGTTTTTATTCACCTAGTCCTGATCAAAACGTTCCTGGAGAGATGGAAGGAGGAAGGTCAGCTCCCATGCAAGGCTCTCAGGTTCTGACAGGATACATCAGCATACTGAAGGAGCAGTCAACAGCAGAGCAAAGATAAAGTCTGAGATCTGACAGGGGATATGGTTACATGTCACTTCTGATAGCTCCCAGCATTCCTGAGAAAATGTCTGCCTATACCTTACTTCAGCACTCCAGTCCCCTCTCCCTCCTTCCCGTCTCTCAGGTTGACAGGCTGGGCAGCAGACACAGGGGTCCACAGCAGGGAGTGTGTGTCTGTGTGTGTATGTGTGGGGGGCATTGATGGACAAGCATCACCCTCCTACAGCCTCCCTCCCCCACAGCTCCCTGTATATTTCCAGTCACACTCCAATTAAAACAGAAGCAGCTCCCTGCTCTCAGGCTGGTTAGGTGCAGACAGAAGGTCAGTCAAAGACAAAAAGAGTTAGACACCCACTCCTCACAATGTTTTTCTTTTACACCAAAGAAGAAGATGTGCAAGCACGACTTCTAATCTCTCATGGCTGTTGGGAAAGAGAGTGTAAGCTTTCATTCTACCTGAAAGCATAGCAGTAAAATGTTCAAGAGCTTTATTGCCTTTTATTATTTGAACAAAGATGAGAAGCAGCACACGGGCCACACTCATTGAGCCACTTATTTGCCTGTGTCTGTAAATCTATTGTTTCGTTTTTTGTGTATTTTTTATTTTGGCAGCTGTGGCTCACCACTCCTACTTTGTGAAATATTTGCGTGATTATCAACTGATGATATCAAAAAGATTTTTCTCTTGTGGTGCTTCTTTAAAAGTGAAAACATTGTGCAAATGTTTGAGGTCTAATGGCCAGCCGATTCTCTGGCTGTCAAAAGAAGTTTCGTTGTGTAATTTAGTTTAATTTCATTTTTGTAGCACATTTTCACATCTGTGTCAGTGAATACACACATGTAATAGTAACATTTACACACACAGGGCAGAGAGGGGAGTGAAGGAGAAGTTCCTGGTGCATCATGGGAAGTCGCCCAGCATCCTGAAGGCCTGAGCATCATTCTCCATTTGCAGTGTGAGGACAGACCATCGGGAACTGCAGACAGTCCGTCTACTATGACTATGAGCTACTCTTGCTTGTTCTTTTGTTGGTCTTCTCGGCCAACTGTCGAGAAGAGCAACGTTATAACACACAAAGAGTGGAAATAAAAATGAGTGTGAAAAACAATGAAGCTGCTATCTGCACTTTTCATCTTTATTTCTTTACCTTTGATGTTTCTTTTATGCTTCTCCTCTTCCTTGTGAACTCCACTGTCCCTCCCTTCTCTGTGCTAGCCCACTTGTCGACCATTCATCCATGTCGAGCGCTGCTTGCTACCAGGTAAAGCAGACAGCTGCTTAGGGCCGCAGTGGGGGGCTGGGAGGTTCGACAAACTTTGAACTACAGCAGTGGCAGTGTGATCTGTATAATCTGGGAATCTCTGATCTGAATAAAAACCAACACGATTGTACATTCTTGTCTTTAACCCAGCTTTGTAGACAGCAGAGATGGAAGTAACGCGTTACTGTAATCCGATTAGTTTTTTCAAGTAATGTCAAAGCAAAGTCCTCTGCTTTTGTTCAATGCACACAGTAATACTTTGTGTGTGGGTACAAGTTGGGGTTCGGTATCTTGCCCAAGACTAAAATCACTGGGGAGTGGTAGATGGACTGGTTCTTGCATTGCACTTTACGACTTTGAGCACTCAAAGCACTTTAAACTTGCCTCATTCAAACAAGCACCTTTTTCTTATGCTGTTTTACATGCATTCATTGCAGGCTGGGACCAAACCACCAAACTTCCAGATAGTAGGTGACCTGCTCTACCACCTGAGCTACCTATTGGTCATCTCAGGTGGCCGAGTCGACCACCGACCTTCTAACTGGTCCATCTCTACCTCCTGGATCACTGTGTTGTTTCATTTTTAACCTTAATTTATATTTTATTCCTTCCTAGTTAAATTTACCCTTTTTAATTTTTCATATTTATTTCCTATCTTATTCATAGCCTTTCCTTTTTTGTTTTATTTTCTTTAGGTCACGAGCAGTTGTCCAAGCATTTCACTACATATCGTACTGTGTATGACTGTGTACGTGACAAATAAAATTTGAATTTGAATTTGAATTTGGCTTCAGTTTTCAGCCTGCTGACTGCTGCTAGACACTAGCAGACAAATATTTGCAAGCATTTTTATCCTAAAACAAAGCGACAGTGTTATATGCGTGTGTTGGCTGCTGCCCCCAAGTGGCTAAAATTCTCATTAGAAATCTGAATGTATTTCCAGTTCCAATAAATACCTTTTATGGTGCTTAACATTACATGCCATAGCAGCGGCTTTTGAGTGTAGAAAACCCCAACACCTGCAAGAACAAAGCCAAAGTGAATGAAGCTGCTCTACGATTAGATCTAACAGCTACACTTTCAAAAGTAATGCATTTCATGTCCTGATAGTCGTTTTAGCCCTCACTCTCAAAAAAATTGCAGAATAGAAGAAAAATGCTGGACCCTCACACATGCTCTCTTTTAAAGACATTCCAGAAGCTACCAATAATTGATGTCCTGCAGGGTACTGTATCCATCAGACTAACCCACCCACTGCAAATTCTGACCATCTCAATGCTCAAGTGCACCTGAACCGTGAAAGGAGGGTAAAAATTAAGTCTATTTTGGGGCATTTAAAAAAGCCTGCGGCTTATCTCCCGGCTGGAGCATTGCCCTCCCCTATCTGACACACAAGGAGGCAGGGAAGCTGTCTTGAATGGGAAACAACATGACACTTTACAAAGGCATGTTAGAAACAATTAGCCCTGAGTGCCAGGGTTTTGATTTGACCGTCTAATTGCCGGTTCAGTATGTGAGGTGAGGCTGGGAAGGATGGGGAGCTGTGAGAGCCCTGGGGGAGAGCCAGTGTCACACAATAGCTGCCTTTATTTCACATCCAGCTTCTGCAAAGTGGGTATGCTCAAAAGATTTAATCCCACATTCAGTCCTGACAAGAGAAGTCATTCATATTGAAAAGGTGGGTACAACACTGTTTCAGGTGCCTCCAGTCTACCTCTTATCCCTACCCACCCTCAAAAGTCTGAGAACATGAAAAAAATCAGTATTATAGTAGGTTTTTTCATCTTTGACTTTTTTCTTCTTCAGGTGAACAAGGTAGAGATCCTGATCCTCAACAGACTCGCCTCTGAATCCTTCACTGCAGCTCTTCTCAACGCACTCGCTTTTTCACAGAGGCCAGATTGTCCAGGATACTCTTCCTGACTGTAGTATTTGTGAGTGATGACTAACACAAATAACAGTAGGCCATGCATGTGAAAGGATGGAACTAAGCTATAGAATTACAGTGGTTTGAGCCTCATACTTTCACCTCCTAACATGGCTGAGATTTCACCCCTCCACCCCTCTTTTCCCTCCGTTTCAAGAAGTCCATCCTCACATACCACATCCCCTCCCAAACCCCCACTCTTAAATATCACCTGCTTTCTGCTCTTTAATCACCTCAATAGGCATTCCTTCATGCAGTTTACAGCAGTCTGTCATGCACAGGTAAGAAGCGAAAAAATTCTCAAAGCAAGAGTGAAGCAATCCATGCAAGCTACAACGACAACAAAGTCCTTGGAGCGCTGCACAAGAAGAAAACACACGAGGAACACGCCTGTAAAAACCACGAATATCTAAATGTGACAAAGAATTCCTACACACACAAACACAAATTCAGGGTTCATACAATTTGTGCCCAATGTTTAATAATAATAACCAGTTAGTTGAACTGGGATTAGAGGATTGTTCTGTAATTTTAGCAGCAGTTACTGTAGTTGAGAACAGATCGCAGTAGGAATATCTAAGAGAGCATTATTTTGCTTCTATCACAGCACACACTTTAACAGGTAGACCAGGATTTCTGTGGGGTTTGGTCATTTAATGTGCGCTGTTAAGATTGTATTCATTGCTTTTTCACAAAATGTTGTGACACTGTAAAAACAAACAAATGTAAGAAAGTAACGGATTTAAAGAAACAGAAAGCAAGCACTATGTTTACATTTATATCGAAAAGGCTCTGAGACATCTGTCTTCTCATCTCATCTGAGAACAACACGGATCTTCACTGTTTTCAAAAGGTGATAAGCAGCAATACTGGTGGAATATGTGCTGCAGGTAACTTGGCTTTATCTTGGTGAATGTTTTTTTGTCCATACTGTGTGCCTTGAGGTCCTGGAAATCACAACCATTTATCATATTATTTGATATGAGCTGATTTTAAAAAAAAATTTATCAGTTAAATGAAGATAATTGTATCCTATTGTTATTTTCATTTTTACTTCTGACATTTTGCCAATCGAGGTTATGCATTTCAATGTACAAGAATGTTTTGAACTCATGATAGACTGGCTTGTCTCGAAGGACAGTCTCACTAAGCCTAGTTTGTAGAGTGTTTTCCAACAACCCATTTAAACCCAAAGGTGTGTTCACACTGATTAGAGAAGACCCTAAATTTCTCCATCACCTAGGTTGACATAGAAGGTCACTTCAGGCAGACACCAAGTCATAGGGGCAATAGATCCTGGGACCAACAAATGCACAAGTTGTAAAACTTAACAAGGTGTGAATGCCCTTTGTGTGCCCTGGCCCTGCAGTATGCAGGACAGCCTACGATAGTTCTCAGGACCTTTGATACACTGCAAAAGATGTTGAGTCTGAAGCTATGTAGTCTTTAGAGCTCAGCTGAATTACTTTTGACAAGATGCACAGAAAGCGTGTTCGCCTATCTAACATAGTAATACCATAGATGCAGTCCATTTTCATCTTTAGAGTCACTTCCATCGAGCCGAGCTTCTGAAATGTATTCAATTTAAGCTTGGACGGTAAATGATCAGTTGTCAGGAACTGTCAGTGGCTTGCATTAAATGATCAATTCACAGGAATTAAACACTAGTTAAATATATTCTGAAGTGTTCTGTTGGGTTACAGGAGGGATTTGGGAAAGCTGCTAATAAAGATAATGAAAGGAGGTTGATTAAAGCTATTAAAAGCAACTCTTCATTGATAGATACTGTCAGTGTTGTCATAGTTACAGTGCTGTGAAAACATATTTCACAATAACAGGAGTAAATACAAAATGCAGATTTTACCAGACCTGTTGAATCAAGAAAGCATTTAAAGAAAACTTGTCTGAGTGAAGTAGGCTAAATGATGAATAAGCAACACTTCATGCTACGATCTGAAGAAATTCACGACTAGATGAGAAACTAAGTCAGTGACATCTGGCAGTCCGGACAGGGTCATGATGCTGTTTCTAAGACTCCAGTGAACCATGATGAAAGACATTATCCACAAATGGAGAAAACCTACTTCAAATGTGTGTCAATAACTCCTCCAGGAGGCCACAAAAGAACAAAATTTAAAGAACTGCAGGCCACACTTACCTCAGTTAAGGTCAGTGTTCAACAGTAAGAAAAAGAGTGGGCAAAAGTAGCATCCATGGGAGAGTTCCAAGGTGAAAACCGCTGCGGACCAAAAAAAAAAAGAAAACCCACAAAGGAGGCAATTACTTTTCCACATCGGAGGACGGAGGTATAAGTAAGTATGACAAATATGCAAAAAAACATAAATCGGGAAGGGGAAAAATACTTCTTATTGGCACTGTAGACAATAAGAGTAGTCTCTGTATCAGAGAAACAAAGAAGTCAAAGGTCATCATCTGTTTGTCTAGCTTCACTTCTGTTTATTTAGTCATTTATTTAAGTTACTGTTCACAGTGTGGATGAACCAAACTGCTCATGTGGAACTTGTCAGCCTATTTCATGTGTCCTGTTTGCCTCAGGACCAAAGCAACAGAACGTATACAAACTTTGATGACTGTTAATTTACACACAGATGATGCAAACTGAACATAATGTAACATCACAGTTCTGATAAGAAAAACAGAAGAATTGCTCTTTGTAATAAATGTTTTTAAATTACATATAGATGTTAATAATTGCTGTATGTGTCGTGATGTCTGTGCAAAGATTTGATCTGGTTGACTCGCCCATTACAGAGGACATAGGGTACATATTTGTTTATGTATGCTTAAATATACTTTTAGTTACTATAGTGAACAAAAATAGTCTTTTCATTTATGTCAC
This sequence comes from Haplochromis burtoni, assembly GCF_018398535.1. Lineage (NCBI taxonomy): Eukaryota > Metazoa > Chordata > Actinopteri > Cichliformes > Cichlidae > Haplochromis > Haplochromis burtoni. The sequence goes on from NW_024583000.1 coordinate 182,410, forward strand.
TAAATGGTTTAACACAGTTTAAATGACACAAAAGCTGTAATTAAATTTTCTCTGAGACAGCTAAAATGTCCCTCGTAAGAACCGGCGACTTCATTCTTGAGAAGTTTGATGGATGTTTGCAATCACCACCTCTCACCTGCAGCAGTAGCGCAACAGCTGCAGCTGTAGTTACAAGTAAGAGCTGCAGGTGAGCACTACTGAAACAAAAACCATATGATTAGCACAGGTCAGGAAATGTACAATTAAACCACCAATAACAACAAAAGATAACAGAGGAAGAATCTTGCAGCAAAATTAAGGCTTGTTTGTGTGTGTGTGTGTGGGGGGGGTATTCCTGAATACTAGAAGAATTTCTTCTTCCGCTGCTCTTGCATGTGGCAGTAATGTGTGCAGCCTTGAAGCAGTACGTTTTTTACAGTGTAGCAGCTCTGTTGGGGGAGGAGTGGGTGTTTGGAAAGGAAACATCAGGTGGCTGGTTGGACGCCGTGCCTGGACACTTCTGATTTATCTGTGCATTTCAGAATTATGTTGCTGACCTCTTCACCTCATGGCCATTTGTGTCACCCCTTGAAGTTCTGTTCATGTAATCATCCCCACCACTACCACACACACCCCTACCAACCACAGAGACAAAACAAACTGCCGTGTCATCTACAGTTCAGTACAGACACATTTGGTAGATGTGACAGTCCAGCTTTAATTTACTTAAATCTACTTCTTGAGCTGCTGAGGAAAGGCTCCTTAAAGATGTCTTAAATTAATTCTGAAAAACATTTTACAATTATAAATGATGCCAAGATATTTTCCCGGGAATGTTGACATATTATCAAGTGTATTGTATGTTGTGTGATGGTATTTTAAATGTTTATTGTTGTTGTTACTGTCAGTGAAACTAAATGTTGTCAGGTGACTCATGAAAAGGTCACCAACTATCAATAAACGCACTATTGCATATCATGCAACTACAACTCGTACTTAAGTATACATGTATGGTTTTTCTCCTATTACCATGAGCCCTTGAAACTGATTAACTAACGGAAGAGTTGTAATATTCTACAATCTGTACCTCAAGAAATTCCTGCACATAAGTCGAATCACACTAAATGCTATAAGAAGTCTCATCAAAGGTGCCTTTCAGGTATTAGACTGTGCCTCCCTCTGGTGGATGTCAAGAGTTAAGTTCTCCCTATTTATCTTCCAATGGGCCTGATCAAATCAGTTACACTTTTACATTACCTGACATTTAAGCCCATCATGATCTTGGGTCTTTGATGAAACGTTTTTGCGCTGCTTTTCCACAGAATGAACCTTTTGGGATTTCCTTACCTGCATAATTGAGCATGCATCAAGACTGTTTGAGCTTAGTTTTTCCCTCAGTTTAACTTTTCTCATGCTTTTGTGTCAATTCCTCTGTTTATGTCATTCTTTCCCCATTTGGTTATTGCTTTTCTATTTCATGAAGCTGTTGCAGAAGGAGGAACCATCAACCTGACCTGTATATATGATGGTCTTATCAACAACATCCAGTGGTACCGACAATACCAGAGATCCAGACCTGCGTTCCTGCTCTACATCATGGAGGGAGGATCAGTTCATCAAACTGTGTCGGGTTTCTCGGCTCACATTGACCAAACTAAGAAAGGTGTAGATCTGGAGAGCTCTGGATTTAATGACTCTGCTGTGTACTGCTGTGCTGTCAAGCCCACAGTGACAGGGAACACCAGAACTGTATAAAAACCTTTGGAGCAAAGACAACACAATACTCCACAACATCCACCAGAGGGAGCTACACACCTTTGTTAGGATACAAACTAGAGTCATAACACACAGCTCTGATGAAAAAGAAAGAAATCAAAAGATTAGATTCTTTAAGTTTCAAAAAGATTTAGTTTATATATTTTATATTATACAGTAAATGTATACGAGTGACCGGCAATAGTTCAGTCAAATTATCCTTGAAACTAGCTACTCTTTTGTAGTTGCTGGCTCTCTGCAGTTTCTCCAAGGGACGGGAATTTCACATCCCAGTTCATGCATCCATAAGTGTCTTGGATAGCTGCTCCCTGTTCTGTGTTTTTCAAATTTATTTATTATAGTTTAAGCCTGAAGACTCGTGCTGACAGATTTCCACCAGCTCCTTTGTTTTGGCCACATTTAGCTGCAGGTGGTTCACCTCAAACCACCTCACAAAGCAACCAATCCACACTTCCAATAATGGCTGTGTCATCAGAGAATTTCTGAAGGAGACAAATTTCTGTGATGTAAACTGAAAACAGACTGCAGCTGCACATGGGCAGGTGACATAAGTTGACCTGCTGTCACCTGGATCTGGAGCTGTACTGTAAACAAACACTGAATATACTTAACAAACTAAAATAATTAAGTACATCAGTTCCATGGCTGGAAACTCTCGATATCCGAGCAGAGTATCGTTAGCTAATAATCTCTGGTGATTTAAGCTACGCTGCCTAATGTTTCTGACGACATATAGAGAACAAATAAAATAAGCACACACTATAAGTCACAGCAACATTATCAGAATAGTTTGAACATGTGCTTTATTCACGTTAAAGTGTGTTTGAAACTGCATCACATCTCTGCATCTGTTCTCTGCTGCAGCAGCAAAGTCTAATTATTAATGAGAAACCAGCCTGTGTGTGTGAGACCGTAACCTGAGGACATCAACAACACTGGACATAACACCTGTTTTCATTCTATCAACAGAAAAGTTACAGAAATATTAAATTTGAAGACAAATTCAGAAAATAATACTAAAATGCGCTATATGTAAAATTTGGGGGTGCTCGAGCGCCCGGGATAAGTCTGTAAACTCCCCTATGAAGCATTTGTCTTGTGCTTCCCATGAATGAAGATCATATTCTATACACAGTGTTTCAACCACGTCTGAGTGCCCGTGTGGGCACAAGTTAGAGGAAGCGGGACTCCGTAACATGCGCGTAACACGCCAGGAGCTCACGCGAAAGCCATGGTTATTTAATGCGCCTTTACGCGGAACTATTGGCGGCAAACATAAGCAGCAGAGTTCAGCATGGGTCTCCGGTGCTCCCAAACCGTACCGGCGGTTGTGCTAATCGTCGTGGCAGTTGTGGGGATTCTGTTGCTGGTCCTTCCAGCTAAAGAGATGGCGCTGCCTCCAGAAAACATGGTAAATATTATTGTAGACGCATATATTCATAGAGGCGCAGAACACCGTTTCAAATCTAGGTCAGGATTTTGGTAATGTGTGCATCAGAAATGCACATTAGAAGTTAAATTTGGGTACACAGCTAAGCCAGATTTTAATATTAGTTTGAAAAATGTCAGATTTTCATTTTAGAAGGCTCTGCGCAAAGGTGTGACTGAAAGTACAAGAAATCTAAACATGCACAGTTCATCCCATACTACGTTTTCTGCCATCATCATGTATCAGTCCAAGTAAGGAAATACAGAAGATCTTTATTTTAATACTTTATGTAAATTATACCACGGAGTTTACACTATGTGTAGAAAAAATTAGGATCCTAAAAGCCTGTCTCTGCTTTTGATACCTTTCAAAAATTTACTTTAGCTTGTATGTGTTGTCAACTGTAGTTCTTAGAGCAACAGCTTTGTATGATAGGCCAAACTAGGCCAAAAGGTATTGAAACTGCTAGATGTTTGTGGGATGTGTGTTGGTATACTGACAGGGAGCGAGTCTTTGCACAGTGAAAAATGAGCTCATTTAAAACTGCTCAGTGCTTGTCTACATCTGAGCTAAATGCTCGTAATTTAACATCCAGCTCTGAATGCATTTCCTGACAATGGTTTGCAAGAGGAAGTGATACAGAATACCCTGAACGAGTCAAGACAAAGAGTGTGACATAAAAGAAGTGGTTTGTTTTATTTGATAGTTATTCTGTGCTAATTGCTTGTGGGCTTTTCATTTTGTTCATCTCACAGACAATTTGAAATCTTTTAAAGGGCACCACAGAATAGGTATTTAGAAATAAGTCTCATGAAACAAGTCTGCTTTGATTTGGTCACTTCAAAGAGTACATATACATGAGAAGAAACCTAAGATGTATGTTAAAAAAGAAGCAGTAAATCTGCACAAAAATAGCGACTGTTGCAAACTTGCTATGTTATCGGTTTTAACCACATCCTGTCAAGATCTCACTTAAAGTTCAGTAAGTGGAAAATAATACCACCTTCGCACATTGGAGTGGTTGCAACTATCACAATGAGTAGGTTAGTGTACAAAAAAGTTGCAATTTGCAGCAGTATCAACTCAATATCATGCAAAGCATGCAACAGACACACCGGTCCACTAAATGAGAAATGGACTGGGTCTTACAGTGCTTTTCTACTCTGAGCTTTCAAAACACTTAACACAACTTGCCTCATTTACCCATTCACACAAGCACCTGCTCCACCTCATGAGCTACCACAATTCATGCTTTGCCTCTCCAAAGTGTGAAATGGCTATGCTTGCAGACGTTGAGAATACAGACCATACACGCATTAGGCCACTAATTCTTAAGCTACTGCACAACTGAAAAATTAGATACCTCAAGGAGAATTGCTCTTCATGAGACAACAATGTATCGTTTCAATTAGAAATGACCACAATTTTAAATGACATGTAATAAGTCATATTTATGCTGTTATATATCTACAAATAATGCTAATAAAAAATTACACATTAAAGATAAAGAAATATTTAAGAAAAGGTCAACAAAAAATCCATCCATCCATCCGACGGGTTCCAACTGACCCAACTCTATAAACAAAACAAAAAACAACAACAACAAAATGTTTGTTAAAAAAAAACAAAGATAGATATAAACTGTCTTGATGCTCGATCAATCATCCAGGTAAGTAAATGCCAAAGGTTGATTCTGTTCATCTAGGTGAAGCATCTTCAATGGGAGAAACGTTTTGTTACTCATCCCAGTGACATTGAAAACGCTACGTTTTTAAATAATAATTAAAAATATATTTAATTGTACTAATCAAGTGTAACATTAAAATGTTACATTGTTTTGTACTTGTACTGTAATTGTTTTGTTCCTTTTTTCCTTTTCTGTTTATATTTTTCCTTGTATTTTTTCCCTTAATTGATTATTTACATATTCTGAAAAAAACATTTCTTGACTGTGTAATCCACTCACTGCACCACGGTTATTGACCAATAACAAGTTGGGTGAAATGAGAGGAGACACTTGTCCTCAGGGAAGAGTGTCTGTAGTTCAATACAAATTTATTCTGCGTGATCATGTTTATTGTTTGATCAAATATTTTATCCTAATGAGATTCGTCTATTTTAGATGCTAAATCCTCCATTCCCAGGACACAAGGGCTTACTGAGTGATTTCATGAGGATATAAATAATGTGAATTATGCTGTTACCTTCACAGTCACCAGATCTCAGCCTCGCTTAACACACATTAAGATTTAGGACGTATGCATTATGCAGTTTTCTGTGCAATATGTTCTATCCCATCAGAAGCTGTTATTGACAAACGTCATGGTCTAAAACTTTAGAGCATTATATATATATTTATGATATATGTATAATTATGATATATCTGTGGTTCATGTGTATATTGGAAGAGCAGATGGATGATTGTTAAGTCATTAGAGGGTCACAGAGATAGCTTACAAATACCTGATGAAGTTGGGAGGCTTACCTCTGCCTGTGGTCACCTACTATACTGTATATCTGTCTCTTTTAGTATGGAATCGTTCTGGATGCAGGCTCATCCCACACCTCCATGTATATCTACAAATGGCCGGCTGACAAGCAAAACAATACCGGCATCGTTACCCAGCACGATGAGTGTAATGTAAAAGGTGAGTTCATTTGCATTGTTCAAGACAAAGTTGATCAAAAGAGAACTCAATCATTACTTTATCTCGTGGTTTGAGTGGTAAATGTGGGCAACAGCATATACTCAGAATCAGAAGCGGTTTTTGATACGGGCGGTTGCCCGGGGCAGCATCGTGGTGGGGAGCGGCATCGCGGGCATCGGCAAAAAATAAAAATAAAAATAGTTGCTCGTACTCATGCTGCCCCGGCGTCATGCCAGCGCATACTGGGAATGGTACAGGCACCGATCGGTTTTCTATCGCCCATTCGCTGGGAGTAAGGGCGCCCTCCGTTTGCGAGGTGCGCCTGCTGCTTGCTGCACAGGGAGGAGAGGGCGGGGCGGCGGGGGCAGCATCTAATAACCAGCTCGCAAAATAAAACAAAATAAAAACAAACCAAAAAACACAAAAACACCAGACATCATGATACAGACTTGTAATTTGCACCGACGTTTTTCGAAATTCTATAGACGAAAAGTGAGCGCGAGAGCCCTCAGTGCGCATGCTCACTGCTGAAGTCAAAGTAAACTTTATTGTCATCTCCGCTACAGTCCAGTATATAGAGACGAGACGACGAGGCTCCAGTTACAGCAGTGCAAGTAAACAAACAATAAATATAAGAAGAGTAAGAAAATAAATATACACTTTAGGACTCGGGGTAAAGGATCAATAACAATTTAAAATTTACAGTTTGATGATTTAAAGTCTCACACACAACCCGTTGAAAGGGGAGGGGGCCGGCTGCTTCCAAATAGAGCACATGCTAGCACTAGAGGGAGTGTTCGCCCAGGGCGCCAAACAGGCTAGGACCGCCACTGCTCAGAATGGAATCTAACTTTTAGTTTCTAAAAGTATAATGTCAGCAGAGCCTTCAGCTATCAGGCCTCTCTCATATGTACGGTTACATTGTAACCTTGGTTCACTGAGTGAGAAACTATCTCTCCACTCCGTTACACATTCCATATGTATGGGGTAACTCTCAAAGACACCCCGCAAGGAGACAGCGCAGCCGAAAACCCAGAAAGTGTACCAAAAGAACAATTTTCAAATGTACATATATACATGCCACCCCAGTCAAGGCCACGCCAGATGCAAAGGCCGAGCCAGGGGCCAGAGGCTTCAGTCTGCCAGATGCAAGACTTACCTGAGCGAGTCCTGCAAGACGCAAGGATCGCAACTGAGCAGCCACTCATGGTCAGCCCTCAAGTTGCTAGGCTAACCAAGGACCTAGGCTACTGCTGATGGGCACCCAGCACCCACAAGACAGGCTGGCTGCCACGTTCAAGCGATAAAACTGCGTAAAGGTGGTAGCTGAGGACCATGCTGCTGCCGCACATGACCTAAGAGGTGGCCACCCCATGGGCCAAGTGGGCCCACACAACCGAGGGAAGGGGAGCTTCCACCCCCTTCCCATCCGGGAATCACCTGCAACACTCACTGTGGACCGATAGTGCCTGGAGTTCACTAGCTCTTTTGGCAGATTTTATGGAGGGAGGTTTTTAAGATATAGCCACTTTATCTCAGTGTTCTCCAGAGGCTCAAAGGGAGGGCACTCAAAACTCAATCACCAGTCTCACATCTGCACACCTGTTTTATACTTAAGCTGTGGGGCATGGCCGGGTTAGCCAGAGTGTCGCCACAACATAGAGGGGGTCATACCCTTACATATGGAATATGTAACGGATCACAAATATTTCTCAAATTATTGTTAAGAAATACCAAAACTATTTATAGAAATGTTGCTGGTGTTAAGTGGAAAATGTTTGCAAGCCTCCAGAACCGACCATTTAACCCCAGAAGGTTCCACTGGTGAGGACACTCTCACTTTCACTTCCACAATTTCACCCTATAGAAACATATCCAGTGCCGTTAAGGATATTCAAATTGTATGTGTTGTGTAAGACTTAAGTGGTCCACTTCCTCGCCAGACATTCTTTGCTAACTTAGTAAGTACCAGCTGTTCCCCTTTTATTGGCCTTGTTATCAATGTTTCCTTAGAAACACCAGTGGATGACTCCAAGACAAGAAAGTGCAGCCTTAGGTCAGGTTCTTAAACAATTAGAGTTACTTTTTCTTCTTGTCCAGGTGGTGGGATATCAAGCTATGCCGACAACCCTAGTGGAGCAGCAAAGAGTCTCGAGAAGTGCTTGGAACAAGCTTTGACGCATATCCCCAAATTCAGACACCATCAAACTCCACTCTGTTTGGGAGCGACTGCAGGCATGAGGCTGCTGAGGTTAGTAGTAGTGGTTAATAATTCACCACAAACTCCATCAGTGATTAATATCTGTATTGAAATGAATTCAGAAAGTCTTTTAACCAAGCTTCATTTAACCAATGTATTGATAGCATCACCAATGCCTCAAAGTCGCAGCGTGTAATGAAGGAAGTGGAAAACAAACTCCAGTCCTACCCTTTCAAATTCAAAGAGTCAATAATTCTGAGCGGGCAGGCAGAAGGGGTATTTGGCTGGGTCACTGTTAACTACTTACTGGAAAACTTTGTCAAGGTAAGTGCTGTCTCTTTGATGAATTTCTGCTTTTTCTGTTAACATGCAAGGCAGCTGGATAGCAGAGTGCACTGCCTCCCAACCTCATGAAACATGAAAGGTTTTGTTTTTTTAGGATATGACTAGAACTGAAAGGGTCAGTGTCTTTAAACATAAACTTAAATAGTAGCTTCTGATTAAAATATTAATTTATAATCACATAGATGTTTTTATTGTTACTGTTATTATTTGTTTTGGACATAGCCCATATCTGTACATACACTGAACAAAAATATAAACGCAACACTTTTGATTTTTCTCCCATTTTCCATGAGCTGAACTTAAAGATCTGAAACGTTTTCTACATACACAAATAACCCATGGCTGTCAAATATTGTTCACAAATCTGTCTAAATCTGTGTTAGTGAGAGATAATCCATCCCACCTCACAGGTGTGGCATGTCAAGGTGCTGATTAGATAGCATGAATAAATAAATGTTGGAGACTGTGTGGAGAAACAGAAGCTGATTACCCACATACTGTATATTTTGGAAGTGCATAAAAATCAAAAAGTATTGGGAAGACCTTAAAATGACCATGGATAATATTTTGTGTTATGCACTCCCAAACACCAGTCAAGTGATGTACCTTGGAAACATAAAGGAACTGGTATAAAAGCAGGGCATGTATCTAGTAAAAATAATCCTAGCCGCAACAAAGAAAGCAATCACAAAGAACTGGTTACACCCAGACCCTCCCACTCAACAAGATTGGATTAGGATTGTAGAAGGTATCTCAGAAATTACTTTCAATATTAGACTGATGGGGTGTAAGTATGACAGACAATGGAGGAAGTGGAAAACATTTTTAAGTGGCACCAAAAACACGACATAAAAAGAGATTTGCATGTGATAGAAGGTGGAAAAAGAATGTAAACTCCAGACTGTTTGTAATTTTCTTTACTGTATAACTAAAGCTAATAAAAATTAAAGTTGCAAAAAAGAAATACAAAGCCATTACAAGCCATTCTTAAAGAAGGGTGACAGGGAAAAAGATGAGGTGTGTCACATTGCACAAGATCTGCAATGAAAAATAGGGGCAACAGGTCTGATGGAGTACGCAATCAAAAGTTGAAATTTCTAGAAAGGGACTAATAACAGCGATCACCTAAAGAAGAGTTTTTATATTGTCCTTTTATTGTTTTATTGTCCTATTCCTGAAGACTACTTACAGAAATGACAAAAAAGCTCTCCTAAGAGACTTCAGGCTGTACTGATGATTAAAGACAGCCATCCTAAGTATTCATGCTCAAGCCTGTTAGAATTGTTTGTTTTAGCCTGTATATGTTTCAGTAAATCGCTTCACCTATTTTCCAAGTTAGATATTTATTAGTTAAACTGACTTATTAACTAATAATTTTACTTGTACTTAGCTGAGTATCTTGTTTGTGGCTGTTAACTTACTTACAGTGAGTATTATTAACAACATCATGAAAACTGAGTTCAGGATCTTAACATTTTTAATTAAGCACCGTGTTAGAAATGTGATGGACTGACTGGTGTACATGAAGATGCCAAGTGCTGGAAGCGTCCCAGTTGAAAATTACATGGAGGTATTTTATGATGCATGAGTTGCATGTTTAGGTGGGGGTGTGGCCTCTTTTCCATTTACAAGTGAAGCCAAACAGCTATTTTAGATCTAAATTTCTCTTACAGTTTTAGAGCGTTCGAGTGCTTTGGTCATTTTTCCCTAAACGTTTTCATTGAATGTTATTGGTTGATTCTAAGAGATTCTAATTCCACTGTGGTGTCCTTTGTTATTACCCAGTATGGTTTTGTAGGTCACTGGATGAATCCAGGCAGAGACACAATTGGAGCTTTGGATTTAGGAGGAGCATCTACTCAGATTACTTTTGAGACCTCTGAAAAGGTGGAGAATAAAAGTAACACAATGGAGTTGAAGCTTTTTGGAAAAACCTACAGACTATACACCCAGAGCTTCCTGTGTTACGGCCAAGACCAGTATTTAAGGAAACTGCTGGCTCATCTCATTAAGGTACTGTTCAACAAGTTAAAAAACTCTAACTGTTAATGGCGACCAAATCCCTGTTTGTTATAATGATTCTGTATCTTCTCAACAACTGAGAAGTTCCGATAGCAAGACCATATAAAACAGCATGTGTAAACATTTTATTGTCTTGCTGCAGTCCTGCTAAGCTATAAGGATGTTTGATTAAGCTTACTAAATGGATTAAGTTCACATTTGTCACATTTTGGGATCATATTGTTACATTCTTGCTAAGAGAGAGATGAAAGCTTGCCATACAGATTGGACAGGAGAACTGCTAGCTCGTTAACCAAATTAAATAACCAGTCTTTACCAGGAAAATCAGAGTTGTTGCTACAAGGAACCTTAGAACAATGCAGTGTCTGTGTTATGGATGGCTTTTATTGCTTCAATATGGTGAAATGGTCTTTGTAAAGAAAAATATAAAAAAATGTTTTCTAATAAAATTTTAATCTTCTAACTTTAAGGATAACTATCCAAACAGCACAGTGTTCCACCCCTGCTATCCAAAGCAGTTCAGCGAATCTGTCATCCTGGGGAAGGACGTCTTTGATTCTCCGTGTACTGTGGACTCCAAGCCAGACAAGATTGACCTGGAAATGAATGTAAACGTTGTGGGCACAGGAGACTACCAAAACTGTTTAAAGAATGTAAAGAAGCTATTCTCCTTTGAGAATTGCAAATACTCCAAGTGCTCCTTTAATGGAGTCTTTCAGCCCAGCTTGAGAGGAAGATTCATGGTGAGAGGCTTTTAGATGTTGTCTAAAATATCCTATATTGAGGCAAAAAAGCATAGAAGCATAACGTAGACTCAATTTTGGGTATCATTTTTAATTCTTTGTTCTTGGATTGCTCATTGTATTGATTACAGTGAGTTTTTTTAGTTCTTACGTTCTCATTCTACTGTTTTTTCCTGCACAATTATTAGCATTCGTAATTCATAGAAAAGAAGCTCTAGGTCAGCTGGGTTTTTGTGTGCATGTTTTCTGAGTGATCAGTTAAAACCTATGCATGGTAGGTTAATCGAGATATCTTAACCTGCTGTTAGTATGAATGTGATGCTGAATAGCTTCCTCCCTGCTCTCTGACGGAGTGGCAACCTATCCAGCATGTACCCTGCCTCTTTTCTTTTTTCATCTAGGATAATCTCAGTGATCCCCTGGAACCCTCCATCCAAACACCTTCACAAAGCACTGTTAAAACATTCAACAGGTTTATTTACAGATTGTTAAAGTAAAATTGCTATCTTTGAATCGGAGGTTAAGAGACAGAGATAATACAGGCTGTTCAATGGTGAACACACTGTCCACAGAAAACATGCCCACAGACAGACACAGACAGAAAAGAAGGAGAGAGTCAGTGGTAGTGTGGTAGTAATTGCATCAAACAGCTATGCAACCAGACCCTGGAATGTTCATTAGCGAACAGCCACCAACTTTAAATATATGGAACGAGTGAATTGCTTCCTATGTGGACACAGTTTGGACAGGTGTTTGAACAGTTTTCCAGATGTTCTACACCGAAATCGTCACGTGTATGAGAGCTCTCTGGTAGATATTTTGAATCCCTTATGCACACTTTCTGCAATTTTTGCCTAAGAGACTTACTCGCACATAAACAGTTATACAGACAAGCATACAAGACTTAAAGAGCTGGAAAGTTTCAAGAAAACATTTGGATAAAATCACAGGAATCCGACATTCACTTTATTACATATCAGTCACTCTGTTTCTGCTATTGACTATGTTGCCTCTATTCCATGTGCAATATTTTGGTCTTCCCCTTTTTCTGTGCAATATTTTGGTCTTCCCCTTTTTCTGTGCAATATTTTGTTCTCTGTGCAATATCCTGGCAGATGTGCAATTACCATCCCCATCCTAAATGACCAGTGACCTCCCTTCCACCCTTATCTATATATTATATTACTGCCCTTGTACACACACCCACAATGTTTCTGTGACTCATACACCGTGTATATATATAGAGTGAGAATATTATATACTGGTTAGATATATATCCTTATTTGTATATTGTTTTCTTTACTTTTTTAAAAATAGACTTTTGCACTTTGTGGTCTTGCTACCTAATTTCGATGTGCAAGAAACTGTACAATGACAATAAAAAAAAGTTCAGATACAACACCTCTTTTACCAGTGACATGTGGGCCGACTGGTGGACGATGAAGGTACTGCAGGTGCACGGCAGCGATAACAGAAGATAAATCTGAAATTACTCACAAGCATATACAATTAAATATTTAATGTATTTATCTATATGAAATTAATTAAACTGGTAATATGAGGTGATTAGTTTGCAACATGGCTTATTACTCTGACCTAAATATGTGGCTCTTGTTTTGAAGTTTGTGCCCTGGTGGTTGGCTCGGTCCCACGTTGGCCTTAATACTGATTTATGCATATGACTGGATAGCATCAACAATTAATAGCCAACAGCCTGTATTCCTTATGTTTTTTAATGCATTTTATTCAAGAAAATACATCACCTTCTCCTGGATTAGGGTGAAGACTTGAGATTTAGTGTGCCTAAGAGATTTTTGTGGGGTTTTTTAAGTGGGCCGCAGCAATCTTGACTTTGGGAATGGCCAGGTTTTTAATCTTGACAAAGCAGTAGAAACCAGTGCTCTAGTCAGTATTTCCTCAGTTCCAGGTCAATAATAGTGCAGTATGCTCTTCACTGAATGAGCACTAATTTTTGCTTTCTTATATCCTTTCTTCTTTACACACACACACACACACACACACACACACACACACACACACACACACACACACACACACACACACACACACACATATACATCGATTGATTGATGATTGAAAATACTCCTAAACACTAAAGATGGATGCATTACAGGCATTTGTATCAGGACCTAATGGATTGTACTGATGCTTCCTTTGTGGTTACAGGTCACATTTTTAATTCTGTCTTCAAAAACAGAAATTCAGTCAAAGCAGCAGGGGGATACTTAACCTTCATCCATTGCACTATTCTTTCTTCTCCACAGGCATTCTCTGCTTTCTACTTCACTCACAAATACATCTCTACCCTCACCAACATGGATATGACGTCTCCTAATCAAACCGCACAGGCTGTCCGGCGCGTCTGCAGCATGAGCATCTCTGAGGTACTGTCCATAAAGACTTTGAGACGTGTTGATTTGTAAATCCAGCAAACAAGCCACCAATTCTTCACCATGTTACTTGAAGGCTCTAAAGTCACTGTCGACATATATCTACATATATTATCTATTATATATCTATCAATATCTCTGTTTCTACACTCGTTTTTTATGAGTGCTTGATGTTTGTTGTATATTTCCGGCTTTGACAACTCAATTTCTCTCTGGGATTGATAAAATCTCTCTGATTATGACGAGCTTTAAATAACATAATACAAAACCTCACACATTGTATTTTCACTTATAGATGACGACTAGGACAAAGCAGGATGAGAAATACATGAAGAATGTCTGCGCCGTCTCCAATTTCGTCCAGGTGCTCTTAACACAGGGCTACCGTTTTAACGAGGTTTCCCTTCCTTCTATTTCTTTTGAAAAAAAGGTGAGAGGTGAAACGAAATGATTTGCTGGAATTTAGAAACTGATAGAATCCACAATATGATGTGATATCACTGCACCTCTTCTTGTGTTTCTGTAGGCCGGAGGAGCATCTGTAGGCTGGGCTTTGGGTTACATGCTAAACCTGACCAATCTAGTTCCAGCCGAAAATCCTGTAGTGATGAAGGCCCTGCCCATAGGGCCCTGGAAAGGCATCCTCTTCCTCTCCATCATCCTCATCTTCTTTGCACTGGGATACCTTCTCTTTGTCTACAGAAAAGCAAAAGCTAATGAAGGAATGGTTTGAGAGCAAGGGTAGCCAAGTTGAAGTAAATTTCTCTCAGGCAAAAAGCCTTCAGTAAACACCTTTTTAATTTTGGCTTTTTATATTATGTAGCGAAAATCATTCTTAAAGTAAAGCTCGCCCTATACAAGTTTTGCTTTAGATTCACAAATTTCAGTAAATGTTCAGCTTACTCATGTCAGTGTGCACAAAATCCAAAATAAATGGGATCCTTTTTTAAATATTCCAGACTCAGTGTGCAATACAATACCACTTGTGATTAACTTGTCATTATTTAGCACTTTTCTAGTTTGAATGAGCACTGAAAGTAGCTTTTGCTACAAGCTATAGTACATAAACCCATTCACACACACACATTCAGGCAGTCTATGAACGCATTTTCTATCACACACTACCTCTGAACAAATCAGGGACAATTTAAGGTTCAATATAGAACTCTGGCATACATACTCTAAGACACCACTAACAGCTAATGTGTCGTTCAAAATAGCCATGTGCCTAACTGAAGGCTTTTGAAGTAGTGATGGGATTTCCGGTTCTTTTGGCTCCCAACTGGCTCTTCAGGTTGTTTTGTTGCTTTAATTAACTTATTATTAACAATAATATAAAATTATGCACAAAAGGAATTACTAATGTAAAAAAAAACGTGGTTTTATTTATATATGTTTATATATAAATATATGTGGTGGCCCCTACAGACAAAGCACGAACAAACTCCAAAACAGATTCCTAGAGTTAACTAAACTTCCAAAACAGAGCTACCTAGATCACTTAAATTACACAATTGAAAGCATGTGTGTATTGTTTGTGTATTTATACACAGGCACACAGGCATATTCAAATTTTTTTTTTTTTAAAGTTCATTTACCTGTTACTACCACACACCAAATATGGTCGTTGGTACTTGCTGGCTTGTGTAGCCACTAGGTAACAAAAGCCCAACACTGCGCCCAGCATCCTGGAGCACCTCTGTTGTGTTTTGTACCTGCGTCGGAGTTTGTACGTGTTTTGAAGTTTGTACGTGCTTTGTCTGTAGGGGCCACCGTAAATATACTTTTATTTATTCACGCCACATAAAATGTAATAAATAAATCATATAATACAAAAAACGGCTATTTACATTTCAACTTTTAACTATTTAAATTTTCAGCTTTTTCCTTTTAAACAAATTTAAAGTGAAACAACACAAAACACTGCAAACCACAACACAATTAAATATAAATTCAAATGTGAAAACAAAAAGATGTACATTCTCTCTCATATGGGCCTGCATGAATAAACTTTCTGAATCCAATAAGGAGCCGGCTCGCGTCGTTCACTTCAAAGATCCGGCTCTAAGATCTGTTTAGTTTGCGACCGACACATCACTATTTTGAAGACTGATGTGTTATGTTTAAATTTTTAAAAAGTTGTTAGTTGTTTTGATGGAGTAAAACTTTTCAAATATGCTCAAACTTTTTTGTATGAGTCTGCAAATATGCTTTTTGATCTCTTTAGTTAAGCATTTAAAAATGACTTTATATGAGACTTTAAATAAAACTTTAAACGTATTTTCCCGAGGTAATTATACTTCTACCACGATCTTTGCCACAATAGAATCCTCCCATGTTTGTGAGTACGGCCAATTTACGGTGGAGCAAAGGGAGTTTGAAATAGAGCAGACAGCTTCAGCTGAGTTCACCGCGGAAAAAAACACAGCATGAAAGGCACAGACAGTAAATGACACTTTTAACACTCGGTTTTACATCAGCTCTCTGTACGTTCGCGCTTCTCCGCAGCTTGCAATCGAACCCTTGATGCTCAGCAGAGTGAAGCTGACCCCCCACCCACTTGAAACGTAAAGGCAAATAGGCGGAGCGGTTAGTGCTACGTTTGTGCTGATTTGTGCAGGTAAAATTAGCGTTTGTGCTGCTACCGTTTCCGAGATATTAAACTTTATTTTATAGGTCATTCAAAGGTCACCATCCCCACAGACTGCTCCAAAACAAACCAAAATGGTCTACTTTTTTAGTGCTACGTTTGTGCTGATTTGTGCAGGTAAAATTAGCGTTTGTGCTGCTACAGTATCTGAGATATAATGATTTTAATTATTACGGCCTACACTGTATAACACCAGTGTCTGTGGCAGTGAGTTTCAGCAGCTGTGGAGTTTTGCACTTTTTCTAGGCTTGCTGCATATTAACTTTTATTAGTTTACACTTTAGTAACACAATTTATTCAGCGGAAAGGTCGATATTTCTTTTGTTAGTGCAGAAACGTACACAAGGTAGGCTAAAGTTTTTATTTTTTCTGTGGCAAAACGGAGTTTCATGTGAAGTGATTCACGTATACCTAAATTATTATTATTTTTTACATACCCAGTTGGCCTCTATGATTTTGTTTTGAATTATATATGTTCATTATTATTAATGTAGCTGTCTCAGAAAAAATGAAGTGTTTGCTTTGATAG